>NC_069502.1:38511857-38801857 GCF_027579735.1 Bombina bombina
AGACCCACTCATATACTGAAATACACACACACACTCACACATAAGGATTCACATATAGACACTCTAGCAGACATGGAAAGAAACACACTCAGACACCCAAACAGACACTGACAAGTAATGAGTTAGACTACAGTTTTGTAAAAAAAAGAGATTTAGAAAGCAAAATATGGAGTTCTGATTATCTTTTTGTAAAGGAAGATGTCAACTAAATGATGACAACAGCATGGAATAATTTAAAGGTTAAATGGTAGATTAGGTGACTTCCGGAAAGGTCTCATTAGTCTCAAAGTCTGTAGAAAGATGTGAATAATCAGTAGTAAGGTCAAAATGTCCTAAAAAGGAACAGACAATGGACACACAAACACACACAAACTCAAACACAAACTTGCACATACACCCAAGGAAACACCGACAGAGACAGCCTCAGAAAACACACAAAGACACACACACACACACACAAACAGAGACACCCACAGAAAACACAGAAAGACATACACACAAAGAGAGACAAGCACATAAAACACAGAAAGACATATACATTTACACACCCTCACTGAGACATCCACAGAAAACACACAAAGACATACACACACCCTCACAGAGACACCCACAGAAAACACACACCCTCACAGAGACATCCACAGAAAACACAGACATACACACCCACCCTCATAGAGGCATCCAGAGAAAATACACAAAGACAAACATACACACACCCTCACAGAGACACCCATAGAAAAAGCACAAAGACATATGCACACATCCTCACAGACATCCACAGAAAATGCAAAGACATACACACCCACCCTCACAGAGAGACCCACAGAATACAAATACATACACACTCATAGAGACACAAACCAGAGCACAAAGACATAAACACAGACACTCACATAAACACTCACAGGAGGAAACATTTATGCACCTTGCATCCCCTAAATCAACAGTGCGTGACATGCATGATAAAAAAAATGCAGAAATTAAGAGATCACTTTTTAAAGTATCATATTTGTAAATGTGCAAACAAAAATATTTTTGTGAATTCAAAATAGTACATTAATGATCTGGGTAGATGGCTAGATGAAGAAAAGTACTTTTAAAAGGTTGACAGTTTGTTTTTTCCCCATTTTCCCCAAACCAAGAGCACAACTTCAAATATAGTGTACAAATGTTCCCATCTGCCAGCTGTACTTATGGATTTTGAAAATGCTGTACTCTATATGGTCTTGGTGGAACCATAAGCTGTGGTACTCATACCATTAGATCTGGTTAAATGCAGGATTTAGGCTTGTTGGTATGTATTTCAAAATTAAGTCAGCTGTAGTGTAAACTGAACAGTTTTGAGTTAACCTGTCTCATTTCAAATTAAAAAAATGCATATCTGCCAAAAGGGCACCTACCATTTGTGTATTGAGAAGGAAACATTTCTGCATGGTTTTAAATATAGAATTTCTACAGCATTATCAAATAATCATAAATACACTGTTGCTAAAAAAATTGTTTTTATGGACCCCTGGCCCCACCATACAATTACTACCACACTGAAGTTACAATCTGAAATTGCACAAAGAAACAAAAAACATTTGCTAAGTAAGTCCTACCTCCTCTGCAAATGAAAGTGATCTGCCGTCTGACTCAGACACACACTGTACAAAGTGCCAAGTCTGTCTTACACTGTGCATAGTGGTTTAGTGCACACTCAGAAATCCTCTCAAATGCTAATACTTTACTCCTTGTAATAACATTTCCCATGCTCAATTAGTACTGTTGTAGTACCCACTGGTACCCACAGGGTACCATTGGGCCCCTGACAGGAGTCACCCCTGTCACCCCCTGATGGCGGCCCTGCACTCTGGCCTCTAGTTATCAAGGTCTGTCGGACCTGATCTGACAGTGCGGATCAGGTCCGACAGACCTCGCTGAATGACCTCACAAGAGCTGCTGGTGCAACGCCGCCCCCTGCAGACTAGCGGCCAATAGGCCGACAGCAGGGGGGTGTCAATCAACCCGATCATACTCAATTGTGACCGCTGCTTCATAACTGCTGTTTCTGGCGAGCCTGCAGGCTCGCCAGAAACACGGGGGATTCAAGCTCCATTCGGAGCTTGATACATATGCCCCACAGTCTTTTTTGAGCTGGACTCTGTTACAAAAGGTGAGGTGTTTGAATTACTGCAAATTAATTTGCGCGGACTTGAGGTAATTTACGCTCCCTATATTATCTATGGGCGGAGTTGTTAAGTTTAGGGGTTAAAGTAGGGTTGCCACCTTTCTTGGAAGAAAATACCGGCCATGCTAATTAACATAAATTTGCATAAATAATTAAACAGCATAACTCAAAAACAATTTGGGTTTAGTGTCCCTTTAACTGTTAAAGGGACACTAAACCCAATTTTTTTCTTTAATGATTCAGATAGAGCAGCAATTTTAAGCAACTTTCTAATTTACTCCTACTATCAATTTTTCTTCATTCTCTTGCTATCTTTATTTAAAAAGCAGGGATGTAAGGCTTAGAAGACAGCCCATTTTTGGTTCAGAACCTGGTTTACGCTTGCTTATTGGTGGCTACAAGTAGCTACCAAAAAAGCAAGCACTATCCTGGGTGCTGAGCCTAAAACCATGAAAGAAAAAATTTGGGTTTAGTATCCCTTTAGTATCCCTTTAATTCAAGTTCAATCCGATTGGCTGAACCAATCAGCCAATCGGATTGAACTTGAATCTGATTGGCTGATTCAATCAGCCAATCAGATTTTTCTACCTTAATTCCGATTGGCTGATAGAATCCTATCAGCCAATCGGAATTCGGCGGACGCCATCTTGGATGACGTCATTTAAAGGAACCTCATTCGTCGGGAAGTCGTCGTGCCGGAAGGATGCTCCGCGGCGGAGGAGCGAACTAAGAAGATTGAAGATGCCGATTTGCTTGAAGACATCGCCGATGGAAGAAGACTCTCTGCCGCTTGCTTCAAGACATCGCCCGGATGGATGAAGACTTCACTGCCGCTTGCTGGAACACATCGCCTGGATCGGTTCGGCCCGGCTGGGTGAATACAAGGTAGGGAGATCTTCAGGGGGGTAGTGTTAGGTTTATTTAAGGGGGGTTTGGGTTAGATTAGGGGTATGTGGGTGGTGGGTTGTAATGTTGGTGGGTGGTATTGTGTTTTTTTTGCAGGCAAAAGAGCAGTTTTCTTTGGGGCATGCCCCCACAAAAGGCCCTTTTAAGGGCTGGTAAGGTAAAAGAGCTTTGAACTTTTTTTTTAATTTAGAATAGGGTAGGGAATTTTTATTATTTTGGGGGTTTATTATTTTATTAGGGGGCTTAGAATAGGTGTAATTAGCTTAAAAATCTTGTAATCTTTTTGTTATTTTTTGTAATTTAGTGTTTTGTTTTTTTTGTAATTTAGTTTAGTTTATTTAATTGTATTTTTAGATAGATATTTGTAGTTTATTTAATTTATTGATAGTGTAGGTGTATTTGTAACTTAGGTTAGGATTTATTTTACAGGTAATTGGGTAATTATTTTAACTAGGTAGCTATTAAATAGGTAATAACTATTTAATAGCTATTATACCTAGTTAAAATAATTAACAATTTACCTGTAAAATAAATATAAACCCTAACATAGCTACAATGTAATTATTAATTATATTGTAGCTATCTTAGGGTTTATTTTATAGGTAAGTATTTAGATTTAAATAGGAATATTTTAGTTTATAATATGAATTAGATTTATTTAATAAGAATTTAGTTAGGGGTGTTAGGGTTAGATAGAGTTAATATAGTTTATATAAATACTATAGTAACTATATTAACTATATTAACCCTAATATAATTAGGGTTAATATAGTTAATATATATAATGTAATAACTATATTAACTATAATATACTTAGGGTTAATATAGATAATATAGCTGGCGGCGGGGTAGGTAGATTAAATTAGGGGTTAATAATTTTTATATAGATGGCGGCGGTGTAAGGGGTTCACATTAGGGGATAGATCAGTTAGATGGTGGCGGTTTTAGGGGCTCACAGTAGGGGGTTAGTTTATGTAGATGGCGGCGGTTTAGGGGTTAAATACTTTATTATGGATTGCGGCGGGGGATCGCGGTTGACAGGGAGATAGACATTGCGCATGCGTTAGGTGTTAGGTTTATTTTAGCAGATCTCGGTTGACAGGGAGACATTGCGCATGCGTTAGGTGTTAGGTTTATTTTAGCAGATCGCAGTTGACAGGGAGATAGACATTGCGCATGCGTTAGGTGTTAGGTTTATTTTAGCAGCCAGTTTAGGGAGTTACGGGGCTCCAATAGTCAGCGTAAGGCTTCTTACGGCTGCTTTTTGTGGCGAGGTGAAAATGGAGTAAGATTTCTCCATTTTCGCCACGTAAGTCCTTACGCTGTATATTGGATACCAAACTGCGCGGGTTTGGTATACCTGCCTATGGCCCAAAAAACTATGGGCGACGGCAGAAATATACGCGCGTAACTTCTAGGTTACGCCGTATATAGGATACCAAACCCGCGCAAATATTGGCGTCGCCAGCTTTTGCGGGCGACGATTTTTATCGGATCGACCCCCAGCTCTTTTACCTGTAAAAAAAAAAAGACAATACCCCCCCAACATTAAAACCCACCACCCACACACCCAACCCTACTCTAAAACTGACCCAATCCCCCCTTAATAAAACCTAACACTACCCCCTTGAAGATCACCCTACCTTGAGACGTCTTCACCCAAACGGCACAAGTGGACCTCCAGAGGGGCAGAAGTCTTCATCCGATCCGGCCAGAAGAGGACATCCAGACTGGCAGAAGTCTTCATCCAGGCGGCATCTTCTATCTTCTTCCATCCGGAGCGGGTCCATCTTGAAGACATCCGACGCGGAGCATCCTCTTCCTTCTTGATCCGACGACTGAATGAAGGTTCCTTTAAGTGACGTCATCCAAGATGGCGTCCCTTCAATTCCGATTGGCTGATAGAATCCTATCAGCCAATTGGAATTAAGGTAGGAAAAATCCTATTGGCTGATGCAATCAGCCAATAGAATTGAGCTTGCATTCTATTGGCTGATTGGAACAGCCAATAGAATGCAAGCTCAATCCTATTGGCTGATTGGATCAGCCAATAGGATTGAACTTCAATCCTATTGGCTGATTGCATCAGCCAATAGGATTTTTCCTACCTTAATTCCGATTAGCTGATAGGATTCTATTAGCCAATCGGAATTGAAGGGACGCCATCTTGGATGACGTCACTTAAAGGAACCTTCATTCAGTTGTCAGATCAAGAAGGAAGAGGATGCTCTGCGTCGGATGTCTTCAAGATGGACCCGCTCCGGATGGAAGAAGATAGAAGATGCCGCCTGGATGAAGACTTCTGCCGGTCTGGATGTCCTCTTCTGGCCAGATTGGATGAAGACTTTTGCCCCTCTGGAGGTCCACTTGTGCCCGGTTGGGTGAAGACGTCTCAAGGTAGGGTGATCTTCAAGGGGGTAGTGTTAGGTTTTATTAAGGGGAGATTGGGTGGGTTTTAGAGTAGGGTTGGGTGTGTGGGTGGTGGGTTTTAATGTTGGGGGGTATTGTATTTTTTTTTACAGGTAAAAGAGCTGATTACTTTGGGGCAATGACACGCAAAAGGCCTTTTTAAGGGCTATTTGTAATTTAGTATAGGGTAGGGAATTTTATTATTTTGGGGGCTTTTTTATTTTATTAGGGGGATTAGAGTAGGTGTAATTAGCTTTAAAAAATGTAATTCTTTTTTTATTTTCTGTAATTTAGTGTTTCCCCCCCCCCGTAATTTAGTTTATTTAAATTAATTGTAAATAATTGTAGGTAGTTTAGGTAATTAGTTTAATTATAGTGTAGTATTAGGTGTAATTGTAACTTAGGTTAGGATTTATTTTACAGGTAAATTTGTACTTATTTTAACTAGGTAGCTATTAAATAGTTAATAACTATTTAATAACTATTGTACCTAGTTAAAATAAATACAAAGTTGCCTGTAAAATAAATATAAATCATAAGATGGCTACAATGTAACTATTAGTTATATTGTAGCTAGTTTAGGGTTTATTTTATAGGTATGTATTTAGTTTTAAATAGGAATTATTTAGTTAATTATAGTAAATTTATTTAGATTTATTTAAATTATATTTAAGTTAGGAGGGTTTAGGGTTAGACTTAGGTTTAGGGGTTAATACATTTATTATAGTGGCAGCGACGTTGGGGGCGGAAGATTAGGGGTTAATAATTGTAGGTAGGTGTCGGCGATGTTAGGGACGGCAGATTAGGGGTTAATAAAATTTAACTAGTGTTTGCGAGGCGGGAGTGCGGTGGTTTATGGGTTAATACATTTATTAAAGTGGCGGCGATGTCCGGTCGGCAGATTAGGGGTTAAATAATTTTATTATAGTGTTTGCAATGTGGGGGGGCCTCGGTTTAGGGGTTAATAGGTAGTTTATGGGTGTTAGTGTACTTTTTATCACTTTAGTTAAGAGGTTAATGTTCCGGCGTTAGCCCATAAAACTATTAACTACTGACTTTTAAATGCGCTAGGAGTCTGGACAGGAGAAGGTGTACCGCTCACTTTTTCCAGCGATCGTAATACCGGCGTTAGGCAAATCCAATTAAAAAGATAGGATACGCAATTGACGTAAGGGGATTTGCGGTATGCTAAAATCGCGGAAAAAAAGTGAGCGGTACACCTGCCTGACTCGTAATACCAGCGGGCGTTAAAAAGCAGCGTTAGGACCCCTTAACGCTGCTTTTTAAAGCTAATGCAAGACTCGTAATATAGCCGTAAGTGTTTTAAAAAGTGTTTTGCTTGATCTTTCAGATTTTGTAATTTGTAGATGTGAAAAAAACAAAAGATTTCTAAGCCTTTAACGGATCAGGAACTCTATCTTTTTGTGTGCATCAGGTTTTGCTTGCGTGCAAACTTTTTATTTTTAACTCGAAATACGAGTGCAATCTGACGTGCACAAAATTCCTCCATCTAGTGAAGTTAATGAACAAACGCAAAATAGCACTCCACTCGTAAAAAGTCAAAATTAAACTTGCATGATTCAGATAGAGCAAGTTATTTTAAGACACTTTTAAATTCACTTCTATTTTCAAATGTTCTTCGTTCTCTTGGTATCCCTTGTTGAAAAAGAATATGCACATATCCTACACTAGTGAGAGCTAGCTGGTGATTGGTGCCTGCACACATTTGTCTCTTGTGATTGGCTAACTAGATGTGTTCAGCTAGCTGCCAGTAGTGCAATGCTGCTCCTTCAACATAGGATAACAAGAGAATGAAGCACATTTGACAATAGAAGTAAAGTAGAAAGTTGTTTACAGCTGTAAGTCCATATCATGAAAGAACAATGTGGGGTTTCCTGTCCCTTTAATGAGTTGGGTAGATGGAACTACAATACAAACACAAAGTTAAAGGGACACTGAACCCAAAAAAATTTATTTTGTGATTCAGATAGAGCATGAAATTCTAAGCAATTTTCTAATGTACTCCTATTATCAAATGTTCTTTATTCTCTTGGTATCTTTAATTGAAATGCAAGAATGTAAGTTTAGATGCCGGCCCATTTTTGGTGAACAACCTAGGTTGTCCTTGCTGATTGGTGGATAAATTCATCCACCAATCAAAAACTGCTGTCCAGAGTCTTAAGCAAGAAAAAATCTTAGATGCCTTCTTTTTCATATAAAGATAGCAAGAGAACGAAGAAACATTGATAATAGGAGTAAATTAGAAAGTTGCTTAAAATTGCATGCTCTACCTGAATCACGAAAGAAAAATTTTGGGTTCAGTGTCCCTTTAATAATTGGGAGACTTTATACACAAGAGGGGAAATACATTTACAGATGAGATTATTTACAGAAATAAGATAGGAATACGTCTTGTGCATAGAGCACGTTATATGCTTATCACATAGCGCCTTACCATTTGCTGCACTTAACTCATGGGGGTCTGACTGTTCTCCTTGCTTGCGTCCCTTCTTGTCCCAAAATAATTCTGGCTATCAGACTACCGCTAGCCCAGAGATCTCTTTACTATTTACAGCTATTCACAACTACAATAGTTGTCAGCATCTGAAAAAGGTTTCCACAGACAGTTTTCAGTAGCACAATCACAAACGCAGGTTACATGAATACTGGCCACACCCACTAATGGTTTCCATAGCTCCGCCCACTACTCCACCCCAAAACACGCAGTAAAAATGACACACAAAATATTAAATAGTATATCATTCAATCTGATCTGTAAAGTGTAGATTCACAATTCAGACATTTTATGTTATTATCCTGCACACAATATACAGCTACATCCTATATAATAACTGCAAAGACCTCATGTCTGACTCCCACAATCAAAGACATCCATAGAAAGCCAACACCTCAGACATAATATTTGCAATAAGGGACAGACTTTAGGAACAATCAAACTTGCTCTCTGCAATATAAGATATGCAATGACGCATTGAGATAGAGATATATGTATTTACAGACATATATAGCGCTGCGGAATCTGTTGGCGCTCTACAAATAACCGATAATAATAAAAAATAATATATGCACATAAAAACACATAAATACACATACACATAAATACACATACACATAAATACACATACACATAAAAACACATAAATAAACATACACAAGTGCATTGGAGTCCTTTGCAGTTAAGTAGATGAAAACATGATAAAACATATTTATGCAATCTTCATATTTAATGGTATTTACTGTACGTTTATGTATTTACTGTACGTTTCACATCCCAATGTTCTGCCCAAAGGGGAATATGTTCTACGTATTTATAAATAGATATTCCTATATATATCTGTATATTTCTATACCTATATATAATATATATAATCTATATACTGTATATATAAATATTCTACTATGTGAAGAACATTCTTATTTTCAGGTCGGGTTAGCGCACTTGAGAATATGCGATCGGGTTTGTACTTGAGTTGGGTTTTTTTCTACTGTTTTTGCTTCATTGACTTCTATGGTGGGGAAAAGGTTATTGCACGAGCGATATCCTTAGTTCGTCTTTTTACACGCGTCGGGTTAGAGTGTGAGCGAAAGCAGTTTACTTTCAACTTGTAATACGAGCGCAACCTGATGTGTGCAAAAAGCTTACTTCTAGCACAGTTAACGCTCCCGTGGGATCGTAAAATAGTGCTCCACTCGTAATCTTGCATTGTGTTTACACTGCAGCCTGTTGAACACTATGGCATAAGTTGGTGCTCTTTAAAAAAAAAAAAATAATAATAATAAATATATATATATATATATATATATATATAATAAAAAAATGACAGGTTCACATGCACCTGGTGCTGATCTCATGACTTATGCCTGTGCTCATTGTTAGGTATACCCTATGCACACTGCACAAAGGGACCCCTGTAAGTGCAGAGACTGGTATTAAGCGCATTCACTTGGTGCACCTGGTACGCATTCATACACACACACACACACAGATACCTACAGTACATGCACATCCATACACATGTATATGTACATCAATACACACTCACACCTATATGCACATACTCACACATGCATATACACACACCCACGCACATACACACACTCACACATGCATATACACACACCCACGCACATACACACACTCACACATGCATATACACACACACATACACACACTCACACATGCATATACACACACCCACGCACATACACACACTCACACATGCATACAGAGATGCACAGACATACACACACCCTTACATAGTCACACATGCATATACACACACTCACACATGCATATACACACACTCACACATACACACACTCACACATGCATATACACACACACACACATACACACACATGCATAAATACAGAGATGCACAGACATACACACACCCTTACATAGTCACACATGCATATACACACACCCACGCACATACACACACACACACATGCATATACACACACCCACGCACATACACACACTCACACATGCATATACACACCCACGCACATACACACACTCACACATGCATATACACACTCACACATGCATATATACACCCACGCACATACACACACACATGCATATACACATACACACACACACACATGCATATACACACACACACATACACACACTCACATATGCATATACACACACACACACACACATACACACACATTCATAAATACAGAGATGCACAGACATACACACACCCTTACATAGTCACACATGCATATACACACACTCACACACTCACACATGCATATACACATACACACACTCACACATGCATATACACACACACACACACTCACACATGCATATACACACACACACACATACACACACATGCATAAATACAGAGATGCACAGACATACACACACCCTTACATAGTCACACATGCATATACACACACTCACACACTCACACATGCATATACACACACTCACACATACACACACTCACACATGCATATACACACACATGCATAAATACAGAGATGCACAGACATACACACACCCTTACATAGTCACACATGCATATACACACACCAAAACACGTAAATGCACATACATACACTCTCACACGCATATACACAGACACGTTCACACATACACACTCATTCACACGTACACATGCATATACACACACCCACACACATAAATGCACATACATACACTCTCACACGCATATACACAGACACACTCACACATACACTCATTCACACTAATACGTGCATATACACACACCCACACACATAAATGCACATACATACACTCTCACATGCATATATATATATATATATATATATATATATATATATACACAAACACACACACACCTGCCCATACATATTCACATGTGCATATACATACATCTACAAGCGTAAATGCACATACATACACTCTCACGCATATACACAGACACGCTAACACATACACACACAATCACTCATGCACATATACACACATGCATAAATACAGAGAAGCACAGACATATACACTCCCTTACATAGTCACATATGCATATACACACACCCAAACACGTAAATGCACATACATACACTGATATACACAAACATTTAAACAAAAAAACACACAAAGACACACATGTGTATATATACACACACACACATTACACTCTCTCACACACATGTTCAAACACATCCGCACAAGCGCATGCACGCTCATGCATAACTGTGTACTTACACACACACACTTTTATCTGTGAAAATAATATTTAATTTCTGCCACAGTACAAAAATATCAAAATTTTCTGTTTTTTTAAATGTTTGTACCTTAAACCATGGCTGCAGTGATTGTACCTCGATCAGTGCAGGGAGCACCCAACGTCTGCAGTACAGTGCTGAGCACACAGTGCAGGGAGCACCCAACGTCTGCAGTACAGCGCTGAGCACACAGTGCAGGGAGCACCCAATGTCTGCAGTACAGCGCTGAGCACAAAGTGCAGGGAGCACCCAACATCTGCAGTACAGCGCTGAGCACACAGTGCAGGGAGCACCCAGCGTCTGCAGTACAGCACTGAGCACACAGTGCAGGGAGCATCCAACGTCTGCAGTACAGCGCTGAGCACAAAGTGCAGGGAGCACCCAACATCTGCAGTACAGCACTGAGCACACAGTGCAGGGAGCACCCAGCGTCTGCAGTACAGCGCTGAGCACACAGTGCAGGGAGCACCCAGCGTCTGCAGTACAGCACTGAGCACACAGTGCAGGGAGCATCCAACGTCTGCAGTACAGCGCTGAGCACACAGTGCAGGGAGCAACCAATGTCTGCAGTACAGCGCTGAGCACACAGTGCAGGGAGCGAGCACACAGTGCAGGGAGCACCCAACATCTGCAGTACAGCGCTGAACACACAGTGCAGGGAGCACCCAACGTCTGCAGTACAGTGCTGAGCACACAGTGCAGGAAGCAACCAACGTCTGCAGTACAGCGCTGAGCACACAGTGCAGATCAGATGTCTATAGTGGATATATTTTTACTCTTCATTTAGATTAAATAGTTTTGCATAATTTCCTTAACCCTTGGGCTACTACAGAGGTCTCTATATCACTGCCGAGTAACAAGTTACAGCTATGTTTTGTCAGCCAATGAGTTAAACAGCTCATACAAAACTAAACACATTTTCATATGAATGATTATATATTGTTATGTATAAGTCTCATATCTTCCACTACATCCATATCCAGTATTATCATCATTTATTCCTAAACTGCAATCAAATGCCACACATGGGTAGGGAAACACAATGCATGTGAAAAAACACAGATACATATAGCAGTCTAAACAAGAAATGAATACAGCAGAAGAAGGTCTCCCAAGAGCTGGCACTCAGTCATATGATCTCCATTCTTTTTTTTTTTATTTACACAAGTTGTACTATAAGGGTGATTTGAGGCTGGTGTCTCTTTTCTGACAGCCCAATCTCTCCTTAGGAAAGTGAAGGACCTATTTAGGGACGCAACAATTTAAGGGGTAATTTCTTTGGAGGAAAGGATAAAAAGGGGTGGGTTAAAGAGGTGGAGTGTGAGGAGGGGGAGATACAGAGGTGATATAAAGAACTGCAGACAGGAAATAAGTCACTAACCTGGTTTTTGTCTTCCCTCCCAGTTTCATTGCGTTTTCTTTACCTTTGCAGGAATTCCAGGAATGGAAGGTGGAGAACCGGTTCGTGAGCACAGCTGGCTTAGTCCTCCCTTGGCAGGGGGCTGAATACTTATTCAGACCTTTGTAAGTCCAAGGGCCTTAGCCGGTAGTATGGGGTCTCCCTTCGGGACTAATAGTCTTTGGTTGAGGGACCATTGACTATCCAGTGTTGGAGACCTCTCAACCCAAAAAATAGTAGGCGACTTGCATGGCATCGTGCTTCCCCAGCGAGGCGGAAAGGGGTGCGGCAAAAATTCCACAATTTGCATAAGCAATTACACAAGAGAGGTACAGTGGGCGTATAGGACCCTAGTCGCCGAGGGGCTAGGGATAGGTTGGCCCGCTGGTCGATCTTCCTTGAGCTGATAGGTAGGTGGAATGAGGGGGGTCATCATTTCCAGGGTGGCCGGACCCCTTATATCTTGGGTTGCTAGGACAGGAACATCTTGTCAGCTGGTAGCAGTTTATTAGTTTAAAAAAGTATTTATTTATTAATAAAGCAACCCCTCCACCCATTGAGGGATGCAGTTTTTTTCTCCCATTCCTGAGTGTTGTGTCTTTATTGATGGTTTATTGTTGGTTAAATGGGTGAATTGTTATCTAGCCTGGAAATAAATAAAAAATGTAACCCCTTATAGCTCAGTACAGACTTCTCCAGACTCTCAACCCAGCAGACAGGAGGTGGGCACAGACCCTCCCAGTACAGCTACAACATCATATTAACAAGCCCCAGAGGAAAGGATTCAGCTAACTGGCGGAGATACCATTAACAAGACCCCAGAGGCTGTTATAGGCTACAGGATAATATTGACTCCTGTCGCCTGAAGGGAGCTGGAAGCAGCAGGACACTTTATATGGTGCATCTACTGCCTAATGCAAACAGATTACTAACTGAATTACTGGACTTGGCCATCTTGTCCTTTAAATGAAACCAGTAAGAGTAATATTAGTACAATGCGTATAAGGTCAGCTGATCAGATCAGTCCGCATCTAAACACGATAAGTTACTGGCTCCTCCAAGCACTCATCTCGTACAGCATCTTTATTAGGTCACTGCTTTCTACTTTACTTCTATTATCACATTTTCTTTGTTCTCTTCATATCTTCTGTTGAAAGGCAGGGACATAAGCTCAAGAGCGTGCAATTGTTTGGAGCATTATATGGCAGCAGTTTTGCAAGAGCACAATTTACTGACATGTAGTGTACCTACCTAGGTATCTCTTTAACAATGAATACCATAGGAACAAAGCAGATTTGATAATAAAAGTAAATTGAAACTTATTTAAAATGATCTGTTCTGTCTAAATCGCAAAAGAAAATGTGTGGCTTTCATGTCCCTTTAATCACTGTTTTCAGCGAAGGTGAATAGACGCTTGTGACGCTGCAGTGAAGGTGAATAGACACTTGTGACGTTGCAGTGAAGGTGAATAGACACTTGTGACGCTGCAGTGAAGGTGAATAGACGCTTGTGACGCTGCAGTGAAGGTGAATAGACACTTGTGACGTTGCAGTGAAGGTGAATAGACACTTGTGATGCTGCAGTGAAGGTGAATAGACACTTGTGACGTTGCAGTGAAGGTGAATAGACACTTGTGATGCTGCAGTGAAGGTGAATTGACGCTTGTGACGCTGCAGTGAAGATGAATAGACACTTGTGATGCTGCAGTGAAGGTGAATAGACACTTGTGACGCTGCAGTGAAGGTGAATAGACGCTTGTGACGCTGCAGTGAAGGTGAATAGACGCTTGTGACGCTGCAGTGAAGGTGAATAGACACTTGTGACGTTTCAGTGAAGGTGAATAGACACTTGTGACGTTGCAGTGAAGGTGAATAGACACTTGTGACGCTGCAGTGAAGGTGAATAGACGCTTGTGACGTTGCAGTGAAGGTGAATAGACACTTGTGACGCTGCAGTGAAGGTGAATAGACACTTGTGACGTTGCAGTGACATTGATTAGACGCTTGTGACGTTGCAGTGACAGTGATTAGACGCTTGTGACGTTGCAGTGAAGGTGAATAGACACTTGTGATGCTGCAGTGAAGGTGAATAGACACTTGTGACGTTGCAGTGACAGTGATTAGACGCTTGTGACGTTGCAGTGAAGGTGAATAGACGCTTGTGACGCTGCAGTGAAGGTGAATAGACACTTGTGATGCTGCAGTGAAGGTGAATAGACGCTTGTGACGCTGCTGTGAAGGTGAATAGACACTTGTGACGTTGCAGTGACAGTGATTAGACACTTGTGATGCTGCAGTGACAGTGATTAGACACTTGTGACGTTGCAGTGACAGTGATTAGACACTTGTGATGCTGCAGTGAAGGTGAATAGACACTTGTGACGCTGCAGTGAAGGTGATTAGACACTTGTGACGTTGCAGTGAAGGTGAATAGACACTTGTGACGCTGCAGTGAAGGTGAATAGACACTTGTGACGCTGCAGTGAAGGTGAATAGACACTTGTGACGTTGCAGTGAAGGTGAATAGACACTTGTGACGCTGCAGTGAAGGTGAATAGACACTTGTGACGTTGCAGTGAAGATGAATAGACACTTGTGACGTTGCAGTGAAGGTGAATAGACGCTTGTGACGCTGCAGTGAAGATGAATAGACACTTGTGAAGCTGCAGTGAAGGTGAATAGACACTTGTGACGCTGCAGTGAAGGTGAATAGACACATGTGATGCTGCAGCGAAGGTGAATAGACGCTTGTGACGCTGCAATGAAGGTGAATAGACGCTTGTGATGCTGCAGTGAAGGTGAATTGACGCTTGTGACGCTGCAGTGAAGATGAATAGACACTTGTGAAGCTGCAGTGAAGGTGAATAGACACTTGTGACGCTGCAGTGAAGGTGAATAGACACATGTGATGCTGCAGCGAAGGTGAATAGACGCTTGTGACGCTGCAGTGAAGGTGAATAGACACTTGTGACGTTGCAGTGAAGGTGAATAGACACTTGTGACGCTGCAGTGAAGGTGAATAGACACTTGTGACGCTGCAGTGAAGGTGAATAGACACTTGTGACGCTGCAGTGAAGGTGAATAGACACTTGTGATGCTGCAGTGAAGGTGAATAGACGCTTGTGACGCTGCAGTGAAGGTGAATAGACACTTGTGACATTGCAGTGACAGTGATTAGACACTTGTGATGCTGCAGTGAAGGTGAATAGACACTTGTGATGCTGCAGTGAAGGTGAATAGACACTTGTGACGCTGCAGTGAAGGTGAATAGACGCTTGTGACGTTGCAGTGAAGGTGAATAGACACTTGTGACGCTGCAGTGAAGGTGAATAGACACTTGTGACGTTGCAGTGAAGGTGAATAGACACTTGTGATGCTGCAGTGAAGGTGAATAGACACTTGTGATGCTGCAGTGAAGGTGAATAGACGCTTGTGACGCTGCAGTGAAGGTGAATAGACACTTGTGACGTTGCAGTGAAGGTGAATAGACACTTGTGACGTTGCAGCGAAGGTGAATAGACACTTGTGACGTTGCAGCAAAGGTGAATAGACACTTGTGATGCTGCAGTGAAGGTGAATAGACACTTGTGACGTTGCAGTGACGGGGAGATTACGCACTAAATAGTTTGTTCTATAAGGCTTGAGAAAGTGTTTGTGATGCCGAGAGAAAGAGATTATTTTCTCACACAGGTATTACTGCATATTGTGCATTGTATTCTGATACTCATGTACACAACACTACAGAATTTCATGTTGATTAAAAAATACATTTTATTATTATTATTATTATTAATAATTTTATCATGACACAGTTGTCAGGAAATAAGTGCAATCCCAGCACACGTGGGGTTAAAAGAATCACTTACATCTGAAACATATAGCATCCTTCTGCTTGGTGCTGATCTGTGCTGCTATATGTGTGTTCGCCTCGCTGATACGATTGTGAATAAGGTCGCAAGCACAAAAAAGCTTCTCTGTGACACTGAACTACAGAACTCACTTGCACATCCCACAGTACGGCCAGACAAAAGCAACCAATGGATTACATTAAAGGGACAGTGTACTCCAGAACTGTTATTGTTTAAAAAGATAGATAATCCCTTTATTACTCATTCTCCAGTTTTGCACAACCAGCACTGTTATATTAAAGGGACACTCAAGGCAAAATAAACTTTTATGATTCAGAAAGAGGATGCAGTTTTAAGACACTTCCCAATTTACTTCTATTATCAAATTTTGCACAGTCTTTTTATCTTCACACTTTCTGGGGAACAAGATCCTATTGCGCATGTGCACAAGCTCACAGTGTATAAGTATTCTAGTCTGTGATTGGCGGATGGCTGTCACATGATACAGAAACAAAACAGGCGGACAGGTTATGGAGCAGCCGGAAACATGGGGCATCAAGCTCCGTATTGAGCTTGATAAATTGACCCCTTACTGTTTATTTGAATTTCACAGTAGGTGTTAACTCATTGGGGCCTATGTATGAAAGGTCTGTCGGACACGAAAGGACAGTGCGGATCAGATCCAACAGACCGCAATACGCTCTCCACATTCAGCATTGCACCAGCAACTCTTGTGAACTGCTGGTGCAACGCCGCCCCCTGCAGATTTACGGCCGCTAGCAGGGGGTGTCAATCTTCCGGATCGTATTCGATCGGGTTGAATTGCGGCGATGTCTGTCCGCCTACTCAGAGCAGGCGGACAGGTTATGAAGCAGCGGTCTTTAGACCGCAGCTTCATAACTGGTGTTTCTGGTGAGTCTGAAGACTAGACAGAAACATGCCCCATTGTCTTTTTATTGTGCACTTATTAATTATGCAATTCTACTGCATTGAGTGGTCCTTTAATACATTTTTTACCTCTGCAGACTGCCCCTTATTTCAGTTCTTTTGACAGGTTTGCATTGTAGCCAATAAATAACTACACAGGAGTGAGCACAATGTTATAAACATGGCTCACATGAACAAACACTGTCTACCTGTAAAAAACAGTCAAAATTCACTGAGATAAGAGGCGGCCTACAAGGGCTTAGAAATTAGCATACGATCCTACCTAGAGTTATCTTTCAACAAAGAATACCAACAGAACAGAGCAAATTTAATGATAAAAGTAAATTGGAAAGTTGCTTAAATTTGCATGCCTTATCTGATTAATTTTGACTAGACTGTCACTTTAATACAGCTTAATAATATATGATAAATGACAATTTCTAGAGCCAGGCAGCTGTAACAAACAAAGATGAAGAACTAAATCAGCACACAGTGAAGGCCAATGTGATCGGTGGATACTGATATTTCCTAACGTCCCCCATCACCTTGTTTCACCTTAATAAGCACATCCAGGAGGCTTTTTGTAATACTGCGCTCAGAGAGACCATTCAGATCGGCACTGATCGCTGCATCTGATTGGCAAACTCAATCCCCTGGCAGCGTGGGTTTCTATAAAAAGCACATTGCGTCTGGAAGTCCCAGCACTTGCTGCTTGTTGCTAGGGAGACCAAGTGGTGACGAGGCGTGACAGCGTGTGCTATGTCTGCATCTATAATTCTCTGAGCAGGGGGGACACCAGACAGTGAAAGGAACCGATCACCGACACCGCCTGTCTGCAACAATACAGAATACAAGATATGGGGAGAAATCGCCCAAATGCATCGACTGTCTGACACCATAACGTACAATACATGTAATATAATACAGGTGAGACACAGTCTGTCTGACACCATAACGTACAATACATGTAATATAATACAGGTGAGACACAGTCTGTCTGACACCATAACGTACAATACATGTAATATAATACAGGTGAGACACAGTCTGTCTGACACCATAACGTACAATACATGTAATATAATACAGGTGAGACACCACCTGTCTGACACCATAACGTACAATACATGTAATATAATACAGGTGAGACACCGTCTGTCTGACACCATAACGTACAATACATGTAATATAATACAGGTGAGACACCGTCTGTCTGACACCATAACGTACAATACATGTAGTATAATACAGGTGAGACACTGTCTGTCTGACACCATAATGTACAATACATGTAATATAATACAGGTGAGACACAGTCTGTCTGACACCATAACGTACAATACATGTAATATAATACAGGTGAGACACAGTCTGTCTGACACCATAACGTACAATACATGTAATATAATACAGGTGAGACACAGTCTGTCTGACACCATAACGTACAATACATGTAATATAATACAGGTGAGACACAGTCTGTCTGACACCATAACGTACAATACATGTAATATAATACAGGTGAGACACAGTCTGTCTGACACCATAACGTACAATACATGTAATATAATACAGGTGAGACACAGTCTGTCTGACACCATAATGTACAATACATGTAATATAATACAGGTGAGACACTGTCTGTCTGACACCATAATGTACAATACATGTAATATAATACAGGTGAGACACCGCCTGTCTGACACCATAACGTACAATACATGTAATATAATACAGGTGAGACACAGTCTGTCTGATACCATAACGTACAATACATGTAATATAATACAGGTGAGACACCGCCTGTCTGACACCATAACGTACAATACATGTAATATAATACAGGTGAGACACCGCCTGTCTGACACCATAACGTACAATACATGTAATATAATACAGGTGAGACACCGCCTATCTGACACCATAACGTACAATACATGTAATATAATACAGGTGAGACACCGCCTGTCTGACACCATAACGTACAATACATGTAATATAATACAGGTGAGACACCGCCTATCTGACACCATAACGTACAATACATGTAATATAATACAGGTGAGACACCGCCTGTCTGACACCATAATGTACAATACATGTAATATAATACAGGTGAGACACAGTCTGTCTGACACCATAACGTACAATACATGTAATATAATACAGGTGAGACACCGCATGTCTGACACCATAACGTGCAATACATGTAATATAATACAGGTGAGACACCGCCTGTCTGACACCATAACGTACAATACATGTAATATAATACAGGTGAGACACAGTCTGTCTGACACCATAACGTACAATACATGTAATATAATACAGGTGAGACACCGCCTGTCTGACACCATAACGTACAATACATGTAATATAATACAGGTGAGACACAGTCTGTCTGACACCATAACGTACAATACATGTAATATAATACAGGTGAGACACAGTCTGTCTGACACCATAATGTACAATACATGTAATATAAACAGGTGAGACACAGTCTGTCTGACACCATAACGTACAATACATGTAATATAATACAGGTAACACACCGCCTGTCTGACACCATAACGTACAATACATGTAATATAATACAGGTGAGACACAGCCTGTCTGACACCATAACGTACAATACATGTAATATAATACAGGTGAGACACAGTCTGTCTGACACCATAACGTACAATACATGTAATATAATACAGGTGAGACACAGTCTGTCTGACACCATAACGTACAATACATGTAATATAATGCAGGTGAGACACAGTCTGTCTGACACCATAACGTACAATACATGTAATATAATACAGGTGAGACACAGTCTGACACCATAACGTACAATACATGTAATATAATACAGGTGAGACACCGCCTGTCTGACACCATAACGTACAATACATGTAATATAATACAGGTGAGACACCGCATGTCTGACACCATAACGTGCAATACATGTAATATAATACAGGTGAGACACCGCCTGTCTGATACCATAACGTACAATACATGTAATATAATACAGGTGAGACACAGTCTGTCTGACACCATAACGTACAATACATGTAATATAATACAGGTGAGACACCGCCTGTCTGACACCATAACGTACAATACATGTAATATAATACAGGTGAGACACAGTCTGTCTGACACCATAACGTACAATACATATAATATAATACAGGTGAGACACCGCCTGTCTGACACCATAACGTACAATACATGTAATATAATAAAGGTGAGACACAGTCTGTCTGACACCATAACGTACAATACATGTAATATAATACAGGTGAGACACAGTCTGTCTGATACCATAACGTACAATACATGTAATATAATACAGGTGAGACACCGCCTGTCTGACACCATAATGTACAATACATGTAATATAAAACAGGTGAGACACTGCCTGTCTGACACCATAACGTACAATACATGTAATATAATACAGGTGAGACACCGCCTGTCTGACACCATAATGTACAATACATGTAATATAATACAGGTGAGACACTGCCTGTCTGACACCATAACGTACAATACATGTAATATAATACAGGTGAGACACAGTCTGTCTGACACCATAATGTACAATACATGTAATATAATTCAGATGAGACACCGCCTGTCTGACACCATAACGTACAATACATGTAATATAATACAGGTGAGACACAGTCTGTCTGACACCATAACGTACAATACATGTAATATAATACAGGTGAGACACCGCCTGTCTGACACCATAAAGTACAATACATGTAATATAATACAGGTGAGACACCGTCTGTCTGACACCATAACGTACAATACATGTAATATAATACAGGTGAGACACAGTCTGTCTGACACCATAACGTACAATACATGTAATATAATACAGGTGAGACACAGTCTGTCTGACACCATAACGTACAATACATGTAATATAATACAGATGAGACACAGTCTGACACCATAACGTACAATACATGCAATATAATACAGGTGAGACACAGCCTGTCTGACACCATAATGTACAATACATGTAATATAATACAGGTGAGACACAGTCTGTCTGACACCATAACGTACAATACATGTAATATAATACAGGTGAGTCACAGTCTGTCTGACACCATAACGTACAATACATGTAATATAATACAGGTGAGACACAGTCTGTCTGACACCATAACGTACAATACATGTAATATAATACAGGTGAGACACCGTCTGTCTGACACCATAACGTACAATACATGTAATATAATACAGGTGAGACACAGTCTGTCTGATACCATAACGTACAATACATGTAATATAATACAGGTGAGACACCGTCTGTCTGACACCATAACGTACAATACATGTAATATAATACAGGTGAGACACAGTCTGTCTGACACCATAATGTACAATACATGTAATATAATACAGGTGAGACACCGCCTGTCTGACACCATAACGTACAATACATGTAATATAATACAGGTGAGACACCGCCTGTCTGACACCATAACGTACAATACATGTAATATAATACAGGTGAGACACAGCCTGTCTGACACCATAACGTACAATACATGTAATATAATACAGGTGAGACACTGCCTGTCTGACACCATAACGTACAATACATGTAATATAATACAGGTGAGACACCGCCTGTCTGACACCATAATGTACAATACATGTAATATAATACAGGTGAGACACAGCCTGTCTGACACCATAACGTACAATACATGTAATATAATACAGGTGAGACACAGTCTGTCTGACACCATAACGTACAATACATGTAATATAATACAGGTGAGACACCGCCTGTCTGACACCATAACGTACAATACATGTAATATAATACAGGTGAGACACAGCCTGTCTGACACCATAACGTACAATACATGTAATATAATACAGGTGAGACACAGTCTGTCTGACACCATAACGTACAATACATGTAATATAATACAGGTGAGACACCGCCTGTCTGACACCATAACGTACAATACATGTAATATAATACAGGTGAGACACAGTCTGTCGGACACCATAATGTACAATACATGTAATATAATACAGGTGAGACACAGCCTGTCTGACACCATAACGTACAATACATGTAATATAATAAAGGTGAGACACAGTCTGCCTGACACCATAACGTACAATACATGTAATATAATACAGGTGAGACACCACCTGTCTGACACCATAACGTACAATACATGTAATATAATACAGGTGAGACACAGTCTGTCTGACACCATAACGTACAATACATGTAATATAATACAGGTGAGACACCACCTGTCTGACACCATAACGTACAATACATGTAATATAATACAGATGAGACACAGTCTGACACCATAACGTACAATACATGTAATATAATACAGGTGAGACACAGTCTGTCTGACACCATAACGTACAATACATGTAATATAATACAGGTGAGACACAGTCTGTCTGACACCATAACGTACAATACATGTAATATAATACAGGTGAGACACAGCCTGTCTGACACCATAACGTACAATACATGTAATATAATACAGGTGAGACACCGCCTGTCTGACACCATAACGTACAATACATGTAATATAATACAGGTGAGACACCGCCTGTCTGACACCATAACGTACAATACATGTAATATAATACAGGTGAGACACAGTCTGTCGGACACCATAATGTACAATACATGTAATATAATACAGGTGAGACACAGTCTGTCTGACACCATAACGTACAATACATGTAATATAATACAGGTGAGACACCGCCTGTCTGACACCATAACGTACAATACATGTAATATAATACAGGTGAGACACCGCCTGTCTGACACCATAACGTACAATACATGTAATATAATACAGGTGAGACACAGTCTGTCTGACACCATAACGTACAATACATGTAATATAATACAGGTGAGACACCGCCTGTCTGACACCATAACGTACAATACATGTAATATAATACAGGTGAGACACAGTCTGTCTGACACCATAACGTACAATACATGTAATATAATACAGGTGAGACACCGCCTGTCTGACACCATAACGTACAATACATGTAATATAATACAGGTGAGACACAGTCTGTCTGACACCATAACGTACAATACATGTAATATAATACAGGTGAGACACAGTCTGTCTGACACCATAACGTACAATACATGTAATATAATACAGGTGAGACACAGTCTGTCTGACACCATAACGTACAATACATCTAATATAATACAGGTGAGACACAGTCTGTCTGACACCATAACGTACAATACATGTAATATAATACAGGTGAGACACAGTCTGCCTGACACCATAACGTACAATACATGTAATATAATACAGGTGAGACACAGTCTGTCTGACACCATAACGTACAATACATGTAATATAATACAGGTGAGACACAGTCTGTCTGACACCATAACGTACAATACATGTAATATAATACAGGTGAGACACAGTCTGTCTGACACCATAACGTACAATACATGTAATATAATACAGGTGAGACACAGTCTGTCTGACACCATAACGTACAATACATGTAATATAATACAGGTGAGACACAGTCTGACACCATAACGTACAATACATGTAATATAATACAGGTGAGACACAGTCTGACACCATAACGTACAATACATGTAATATAATACAGGTGAGACACTGCCTGTCTGACACCATAACGTACAATACATGTAATATAATACAGGTGAGACACAGTCTGTCTGACACCATAACGTACAATACATGTAATATAATACAGGTGAGACACAGCCTGTCTGACACCATAACGTACAATACATGTAATATAATACAGGTGAGACACCATACCGTACAATACATGTAATATAATACAGGTGAGACACAGTCTGTCTGACACCATAACGTACAATACATTTAATATAATACAGGTGAGACACATTCTGTCTGATACCATAACGTACAATACATGTAATATAATACAGGTGAGACACAGTCTGTCTGACACCATAACGTACAATACATGTAATATAATAAAGGTGAGACACAGTCTGCCTGACACCATAACGTACAATACATGTAATATAATACAGGTGAGACACAGTCTGTCTGACACCATAACGTACAATACATGTAATATAATACAGGTGAGACACCGCCTGTCTGACACCATAACGTACAATACATGTAATATAATTCAGGTGAGACACCGCCTGTCTGACACCATAACGTACAATACATGTAATATAATACAGGTGAGACACAGCCTGTCTGACACCATAATGTACAATACATGTAATATAATTCAGGTGAGACACCGCCTGTCTGACACCATAACGTACAATACATGTAATATAATACAGGTGAGACACAGCCTGTCTGACACCATAACGTACAATACATGTAATATAATACAGGTGAGACACCGTCTGTCTGACACCATAACGTACAATACATGTAATATAATACAGGTGAGACACCGTCTGTCTGACACCATAACGTACAATACATGTAATATAATACAGGTGAGACACCGTCTGTCTGACACCATAACGTACAATACATGTAATATAATACAGGTGAGACACAGTCTGTCTGACACCATAACGTACAATACATGTAATATAATACAGGTGAGACACCGCCTGTCTGACACCATAACGTACAATAGATGTAATATAATACAGGTGAGACACAGTCTGTCTGATACCATAACGTACAATACATGTAATATAATACAGGTGAGACACAGTCTGTCTGACACCATAATGTACAATACATGTAATATAATACAGGTGAGACACTGCCTGTCTGACACCATAACGTACAATACATGTAATATAATACAGGTGAGACACAGTCTGTCTGACACCATAACGAACAATACATGTAATATAATACAGGTGAGACACCGCCTGTCTGACACCATAATGTACAATACATGTAATATAATACAGGTGAGACACAGTCTGTCTGATACCATAACGTACAATACACGTAATATAATACAGGTGAGACACTGCCTGTCTGACACCATAACGTACAATACATGTAATATAATACAGGTGAGACACAGTCTGTCTGACACCATAACGTACAATACATGTAATATAATACAGGTGAGACACCGTCTGTCTGACACCATAACGTACAATACATGTAATATAATACAGGTGAGACACAGTCTGACACCATAACGTACAATACATGTAATATAATACAGGTGAGACACAGTCTGTCTGACACCATAACGTACAATACATGTAATATAATACAGGTGAGACACAGCCTGTCTGACACCATAACGTACAATACATGTAATATAATACAGGTGAGACACAGTCTGTCTGACACCATAACGTACAATACATGTAATATAATACAGGTGAGACACCGCCTGTCTGACACCATAACGTACAATACATGTAATATAATACAGGTGAGACACAGTCTGTCTGACACCATAACGTACAATACATGTAATATAATACAGGTGAGACACAGTCTGTCTGACACCATAACGTACAATACATGTAATATAATACAGGTGAGACACAGCCTGTCTGACACCATAACGTACAATACATGTAATATAATACAGGTGAGACACAGTCTGTCTGACACCATAACGTACAATACATGTAATATAATACAGGTGAGACACCGCCTGTCTGACACCATAACGTACAATACATGTAATATAATACAGGTGAGACACCGCCTGTCTGACACCATAACGTACAATACATGTAATATAATACAGGTGAGACACAGCCTGTCTGACACCATAACGTACAATACATGTAATATAATACAGGTGAGACACCGCCTGTCTGACACCATAACGTACAATACATGTAATATAATACAGGTGAGACACAGTCTGTCTGACACCATAACGTACAATACATGTAATATAATACAGGTGAGACACCGCCTATCTGACACCATAACGTACAATACATGTAATATAATACAGGTGAGACACTGCCTGTCTGACACCATAACGTACAATACATGTAATATAATACAGGTGAGACACAGTCTGTCTGACACCATAACGTACAATACATGTAATATAATACAGGTGAGACACTGCCTGTCTGACACCATAACGTACAATACATGTAATATAATACAGGTGAGACACAGTCTGTCTGACACCATAACGTACAATACATGTAATATAATACAGGTGAGACACAGTCTGTCTGACACCATAACGTACAATACATGTAATATAATACAGGTGAGACACCGCCTGTCTGACACCATAACGTACAATACATGTAATATAATACAGGTGAGACACAGTCTGTCTGACACCATAACGTACAATACATGTAATATAATACAGGTGAGACACAGTCTGTCTGACACCATAACGTACAATACATGTAATATAATACAGGTGAGAACACAGTCTGTCTGACACCATAACGTACAATACATGTAATATAATACAGGTGAGACACAGTCTGTCTGACACCATAACGTACAATACATGTAATATAATACAGGTGAGACACAGTCTGTCTGACACCATAACGTACAATACATGTAATATAATACAGGTGAAACACAGTCTGTCTGACACCATAATGTACAATACATGTAATATAATACAGGTGAGACACAGTCCTGTCTGACACCATAACGTACAATACATGTAATATAATACAGGTGAGACACCGCCTATCTGACACCATAACGTACAATACATGTAATATAATACAGGTGAGACACCGCATGTCTGACACCATAACGTACAATACATGTAATATAATACAGGTGAGACACAGTCTGTCTGACACCATAACGTACAATACATGTAATATAATACAGGTGAGACACAGTCTGTCTGACACCATAACGTACAATACATGTAATATAATACAGGTGAGACACAGTCTGTCTGACACCATAACGTACAATACATGTAATATAATACATGTGAGACACAGTCTGACACCATAACGTACAATACATGTAATATAATACAGGTGAGACACAGTCTGTCTGACACCATAACGTACAATACATGTAATATAATACATGTGAGACACAGTCTGTCTGACACCATAACGTACAATACATGTAATATAATACAGGTGAGACACCGCCTGTCTGACACCATAACGTACAATACATGTAATATAATACAGGTGAGACACCGCCTATCTGACACCATAACGTACAATACATGTAATATAATACAGGTGAGACACAGCCTGTCTGACACCATAACGTACAATACATGTAATATAATACAGGTGAGACACAGTCTGTCTGACACCATAACGTACAATACATGTAATATAATACAGGTGAGACACAGTCTGTCTGACACCATAACGTACAATACATGTAATATAATACAGGTGAGACACCGCCTGTCTGACACCATAACGTACAATACATGTAATATAATACAGGTGAGACACAGCCTGTCTGACACCATAACGTACAATACATGTAATATAATACAGGTGAGACACAGCCTGTCTGACACCATAACGTACAATACATGTAATATAATACAGGTGAGACACAGCTGTCTGACACCATAACGTACAATACATGTAATATAATACAGGTGAGACACCGCCTGTCTGACACCATAACGTACAATACATGTAATATAATACAGGAGAGACACCGCCTGTCTGACACCATAACGTACAATACATGTAATATAATACATGTGAGACACCGCCTGTCTGACACCATAACGTACAATACATGTAATATAATACAGGTGAGACACATTCTGTCTGACTACCATAACGTACAATACATGTAATATAATACAGGTGAGACACAGCCTGTCTGACACCATAACGTACAATACATGTAATATAATACAGGTGAGACACCTGCCTGTCTGACACCATAACGTACAATACATGTAATATAATACAGGTGAGACACAGCTGTCTGACACCATAACGTACAATACATGTAATATAATACAGGTGAGACACCGCCTGTCTGACACCATAACGTACAATACATGTAATATAATACAGGTGAGACACAGCCTGTCTGACACCATAACGTACAATACATGTAATATAATACAGGTGAGACACCGCCTGTCTGACACCATAACGTACAATACATGTAATATAATACAGGTGAGACACAGTCTGTCTGACACCATAACGTACAATACATGTAATATAATACAGGTGAGACACTGCCTGTCTGACACCATAACGTACAATACATGTAATATAATACAGGTGAGACACAGTCTGTCTGACACCATAACGTACAATACATGTAATATAATACAGGTGAGACACCGCCTGTCTGACACCATAACGTACAATACATGTAATATAATACAGGTGAGACACAGTCTGTCTGACACCATAACGTACAATACATGTAATATAATACAGGTGAGACACCGCCTGTCTGACACCATAACGTACAATACATGTAATATAATACAGGTGAGACACAGCCTGTCTGACACCATAACGTACAATACATGTAATATAATACAGGTGAGACACCGACTGTCTGACACCATAACGTACAATACATGTAATATAATACAGGTGAGACACCGCCTGTCTGACACCATAACGTACAATACATGTAATATAATACAGGTGAGACACAGTCTGTCTGACACCATAACGTACAATACATGTAATATAATACAGGTGAGACACCGCCTGTCTGACACCATAACGTACAATACATGTAATATAATACAGGTGAGACACAGTCTGTCTGACACCATAACGTACAATACATGTAATATAATACAGGTGAGACACAGTCTGTCTGACACCATAACGTACAATACATGTAATATAATACAGGTGAGACACAGCCTGTCTGACACCATAACGTACAATACATGTAATATAATACAGGTGAGACACAGTCTGTCTGACACCATAACGTACAATACATGTAATATAATACAGGTGAGACACCGTCCTGTCTGACACCATAACGTACAATACATGTAATATAATACAGGTGAGACACCGCCTGTCTGACACCATAACGTACAATACATGTAATATAATACAGGTGAGACACAGTCTGTCTGACACCATAACGTACAATACATGTAATAT
Organism: Bombina bombina; assembly: GCF_027579735.1. NCBI lineage: Eukaryota > Metazoa > Chordata > Amphibia > Anura > Bombinatoridae > Bombina > Bombina bombina. The sequence continues at coordinate 38,541,385 of NC_069502.1, forward strand.
AATACAGGTGAGACACCAGTCTGTCTGACACCATAACGTACAATACATGTAATATAATACAGGTGAGACACAGTCTGTCTGACACCATAACGTACAATACATGTAATATAATACAGGTGAGACACAGTCTGTCCTGAACCCATAACGTACAATACATGTAATATAATACAGGTGAGACACAGTCTGTCTGACACCATAACGTACAATACATGTAATATAATACAGGTGAGACACAGTCTGTCTGACACCATAACGTACAATACATGTAATATAATACAGGTGAGACACAGACCTGTCTGACACCATAACGTACAATACATGTAATATAATACAGGAGAGACACAGCCTGTCTGACACCATAACGTACAATACATGTAATATAATACAGGTGAGACACTGCCTGTCTGAACACCATAACGTACAATACATGTAATATAATACAGGTGAGACACAGCCTGTTGACACCATAACGTTACAATACATGTAATATAATACAGGTGGACACCGTCTGTCTGACACCATAACGTACAATACATGTAACTATAATACAGGTGAGACACCGTCTGTCTGACACCATAACGTACAATACATGTAATATAATACAGGTGAGACACCGCCTGTCTGACACCATAACGTACAATACATGTAATATAATACAGGTGAGACACAGTCTGTCTGACACCATAACGTCAATACATGTATTATAATACAGGTGAGACACAGTCCTGTCTGACACCATAACGTACAATACATGTAATATAATACAGGTGAGACACAGTCTGTCTGACACATAACGTACAATACATGTAATATAATACAGGTGAGACACCGCCTGTCTGACACCATAACGTACAATACATGTAATATAATACAGGTGAGACACAGGCCTGTCTGACACCATAACGTACAATACATGTAATATAATACAGGTGAGACACAGTCTGTCTGACACCATAACGTACAAATACATGTAATATATAATACAGGGAGACACCGCCTGTCTGACACCATATCGTACAATACATGTAATATATACAGGGTGAGACACAGTCTGTCTGACGACCATAACGTACAATCATGTAATATAATACATGGGTGAGACACAGTCTGTCTGACACCATAACTGTACAATACATGTAATATAATACAGGTGAGACACTGCCTGTCTGACACCATAACGTACAATACATGTAATATAATACAGGTGAGACACAGTCCTGTCTGACACCATAACGTACAATACATGTAATATAAAACAGGTGAGACACAGCCTGTCTGACACCATAATGTACAATACATGTAATATAATACAGGTGAGACACAGTCTGTCTGACTACCATAACGTACAATAGCATGTAATATAATACAGGTGAGACACCTGCCTGTCCTGACACCATAACGTACAATACATGTAATATAATACAGGTGAGACACAGTCTGTCTGACAACCATAACGTACAATACATGTAATATAATACAGGTGAGACACCGTCTGTCTGACACCATAAACGTACAATACATGTAATATAATACAGGTGAGACACAGTCTGTCTGACACCATAACGTACAATACATGTAATATAATACAGGTGAGACACAGTCTGTCTGACACCATAACGTACAATACATGTAATATAATACAGGTGAGACACCGCCTGTCTGACACCATAACGTACAATACATGTAATATAATACAGGTGAGACACAGTCTGTCTGACACCATAACTTACAATACATGTAATATAATACAGGTGAGACACCGCCTGTCTGACACCATAACGTACAATACATGTAATATAATACAGGTGAGACACAGTCCTGTCTGACACCATAACGTACAATACATGTAATATAATACAGGTGAGACACAGTCCTGTCTGACACCATAACGTACAATACATGTAATATAATACAGGTGAGACACCTGTCTGTCTGACACCATAACGTACAATACATGTAATATAATACAGGTGAGACACAGTCTGTCTGACACCATAACGTACAATACATGTAATATAATACAGGTGGAGACACAGTCTGTCTGACACCATAACGTACAATACATGTAATATAATACAGGTGAGACACAGTCCTGTCCTGACACCATAACGTACAATACATGTAATATAATACAGGTGAGACACAGTCTGTCTGACACCATAACGTACAATACATGTAATATAATACAGGTGAGACACAGTCTGTCTGACACCATAACGTACAATACATGTAATATAATACAGGTGAGACACCAGTCTGTCCTGACACCATAACGTACAATACATGTAACACAATACAGGTGAGGACACAGTCCTGTCTGACACCATAACGTACAATACATGTAACACAATACAGGTGAGACACAGTCTGTCTGACTACCATAACGTACAATACATGTAATATAATACAGGTGAGGACACAGCTGTCTGACACCATAACGTACAATACATGTAATATAATACAGGTGAGACACGCCTGTCTGACACCATAATGTACAATACATGTAATATAATACAGGTGAGACACTGCCTGTCTGACACCATAACGTACAATACATGTAATATAATACAGGTGAGTACACCGCCTGTCTGACACCATAACGTACAATCATGTATATAATACAGGTGAGACACAGCCTGTCTGACACCATAATGGTACAATATACATGTAATATAATACCGGTGAGACACAGTCTGCCTGCACCACATTAAGTCCAATACATGTAATATAATACAGGTGAGACACCATAACGTACAATACATGTAATATAATAACAGTTGAGGACACCGCGCCTGTCTGACACCATAACGATACAATACATGTAATATAATACAGGTGAGACACCGCCTGTCTGAAACCATAACGTACAATACATGTAATTTAATACAGGTGAGACACAGTCTGTCTGACACCATAACGTACAATACATGTAATATAATACAGGTGAGACACAGCTGTCCTGACACCATAACGTACAATACATGTAATATAATACAGGTGAGAAATCGCCTGTCCTGACACCATAATGTACAATACATGTAATATAATCAGGTGAGACACTGGCCTGTCTGACACCTAACTGTACAATACATGTAATATAATACAGGTGAGACACAGTCTGTCTGATACCCATAACGTACAATACATGTAATATAATACAGGTGAGACACCACCTGTCTGACACCATAACGTACAATACATGTAATATAATACAGGTGAGACACAGTCTGTCTGACACCATAACGTACAATACATGTAATATAATACAGGTGAGACACAGTCTGTCTGACACCATAACGTACAATACATGTAATATAATACAGGTGAGACACAGCCTGTCTGACACCATAACGTACAATACATGTAATATAATACAGGTGAGACACCGCCTGTCTGACACCATAACTTACAATACATGTAATATAATACAGGTGAGACACAGTCTGTCTGACACCATAATGTACAATACATGTAATATAATACAGGTGAGACACCATAACGTACAATACATGTAATATAATACAGGTGAGATACCGCCTGTCTGACACCATAACGTACAATACATGTAATATAATACAGGTGAGACACAGTCTGTCTGACACCATAACGTACAATACATGTAATATAATACAGGTGAGACACCGCCTGTCTGACACCATAACGTACAATACATGTAATATAATACAGGTGAGACACAGTCTGTCTGACACAATAAGTACAATACATGTAATATATACAGGTGAGACACAGTCTATCTGACACCATAATGTACAATACAATGTAATATATACAGGTGAGACACCATACACGTTACAATCATGTAATATAATACAGGTGAGACACCGCTGTCTGACACCTAATGTACAATACATGTATTATATACAGGTGAGACACAGTCTGTCGGACACCCATAAGTACAATACATGTAATATAATACAGGTGAAGACACCGCTGTCTGACACCATAACGTACAATACATGTAATATAATACAGGTGAGACACAGTCTGTCTGACACCATAACGTACAATACATGTAATATAATAAAGGTGAGACACAGTCTGCCTGACACCATAACGTACAATACATGTAATATAATACAGGTAGAGACACAGTCTGTCTGACACCATACGTACAAATACATGTAATATAAAACAGGTGAGACACAGCCTGTCTGACACCATAACGTACAATACATGTAATATAATTCAGGTGAGACACCGCCTGTCTGACACCATAACGTACAATACATGTAATATAATACAGGTGAGACACCGCCTGTCTGACACCATAATCGTACAATACATGTAATATAATTCAGGTGAGACACCGCCTGTCTGACACCATAACGTACAATACATGTAATATAATACAGGTGAGACACAGCCTGTCTGACACCATAACGTACAATACATGTAATATAATACAGGTGAGACACCGTCTGTCTGACACCATAACGTACAATACATGTAATATAATACAGGTGAGACACCTGTCTGTCTGACACCATAACGTACAATACATGTAATATAATACAGGTGAGACACCGTCTGTCTGACACCATAACGTACAATACATGTAATATAATACAGGTGAGACACAGTCTGTCTGACACCATAACGTACAATACATGTAATATAATACAGGTGAGACACAGTCTGTCTGACACCATAACGTACAATACATGTAATATAATACAGGTTGAGACACAGTCTGTCTGACACCATAACGTACAATACATGTAATATAATACAGGTGAGACACAGTTCTGTCTGACCACCATAACGTACAATACATGTAATATAATACAGGTGAGACACCGCCTGTCTGACACCATAACGTACAATACATGTAATATAATACAGGTGAGACACAGCCTGTCTGACACCATAACGTACAATACATGTAATATAATACAGGTGAGGACACAGTCTGTCTGACACCATAACGTACAATGACATGTAATATAATACAGGTGAGACACGTCTGTCTGACACCATAACGTACAATACATGTAATATAATACAGGTGAGACACAGTCTGTCTGACACCATAACGTACAATACATGTAATATAATACAGGTGAGACACAGTCTGTCTGACACCATAACGTACAATACATGTAATATAATACAGGTGAGACACAGTCTGTCTGACACCATAACGTACAATACATGTAATATAATACAGGTGAGACACAGTCTGTCCTGACACCATAACGTACAATACATGTAATATAATACAGGTGAGACACCGCCTGTCTGACACCATAACGTACAATACATGTAATATAATACAGGTGAGACACAGCCTGTCTGACACCATAACGTACAATACATGTAATATAATACAGGTGAGACACAGTCTGTCTGACACCATTAACGTACAATACATGTAATATAATACAGGTGAGACACCGACTGTCTGACACCTTAACGTACAATACATGTAATATAATACAGGTGAGACACCGTCTGTCATGACACCATAACGTACAATGCATGTAATATAATACAGGTGAGACACCGCCTGTCTGACACCATAACGTACAATACATGTAATATAATACAGGTGATGACACAGTCTGTCTGACACCATAACGTACAATACATGTAATATAATACAGGTGAGACACCGACTGTCTGACACCATAACGTACAATACATGTAATAAATATCAGGGTGAGACACAGCCTTGTCTGGACACCATAAACGTACAATACATGTATATAATACAGGTGAGACACAGTCTGTCTGACACCATAACGTACAATACAGTAATATAATACAGGTGAGACACCTGTCTGACACATAATGTACAATACATGTAATAAGAATACAGGTGAGACACAGTCTGTTCTGACACATAACGTACAATAATGTAATATAATACAGGTGAGACACGTCAGACTGACACCATAACGTACAATACATGTAATATAATACAGGTGAGACACAGCTGTCTGACACCATAACGTACAATACATGTAATATAATACAGGTGGAGACACAGCAGTCTGACACCATAACGTACAATACATGTAATATAATACAGGTGAGACACAGCCTGTCTGACACCATAACGTTACAATACATGTAATATAATACAGGTGAGACACAGTCTGTCTGACACCATAACGAACAATACATTGTAATATATACAGGTGAGACAACGTCTAGTCTGACACCATAACGTACAATACATGTAATATAATACAGGTGAGACACAGTCTGTCTGACACCATAACGTACAATGCATGTAATATAATACAGGGTGAGACACCGCCTGTCTGACACCATAACGTACAATACATGTAATATAATACAGGGTGAGACACAGTCTGTCTGACACCATAACGTACAATACATGTAATATAATACAGGTGAGACACCGCCTGTCTGACACCATTAACGTACAATACATGTAATATAATACAGGTGAGACACAGACTGTCTGACACCATAACGTACAATACATGTAATATAATACAGGTGAGACTCAGTCTGTCTGACACCATAACGTACAATACATGTACTATATACAGGTGAGACACGCCTGTCTGACCACCATAATGTACAATACATGTAATATAATACAGGTGAGACACAGTCTGTCTGACACCATAACGTACAAACATGTAATATAATACAGGTGAGACACCGTCTGTCTGACACCATAACGTACAATACATGTAATATAATACAGGTGAGACAACAGTCTGTCTGACACCATAACGTACAATAACATGTAATATAATACAGGTGTGAACACAGTCTGACACCATAACGTACAATACATGTAATATAATACAGGTGAGACACAGTCTGACACCATAACGTACAATACATGTAATATAATACAGGTGAGACACAGACTGTCTGACACCATAACGTACAATACATGTAATATAATACAGTGAGACACAGACTGTCTGACACCATAACGTACACTACATGTAATATAATACAGGTAGAGACACAGTCTGGTCTGACACCATAACGTACAATACATGTAATATATACAGGTGAGACACCGCCTGTCTGACACCATAACGAACAAACTTGTAATTATAATACAGGGAGACACAGTCTGTCTGACACCATAACGTACAATACATGTAATATAATACAGGTGAGACCACAGTCTGTTCTGACACCATAACGTACAATACATGTAATATAATACAGGTGAAACACAGTCTGTCTGACACCATAATGTACAATACATGTAATATACTACAGGTGAGACACAGTCTGTCTGAACCATAACGTACAATACATGTAATATAATACAGGTGAGACACAGTCTGTCCTGACACCATAACGTACAATACATGTAATAAAATACAGGTGAGACACAGTCTGTCTGACACCATAACGAACAATACATGTAATATAATACAGGTGAGACACAGTCCTTGTCTGGACACCATAACGTACAATACATGTAATATAATACAGGTGAGACACCGCCTATTCTGACACCATAACGTACAATACATATAATATAATACAGGTGAGACACCGCATGTCTGACACCATAACGTACAATACATGTAATATAATACAGGTGAGACACAGTCTGTCTGACACCATAACGTACAATACATGTAATATAATACAGGTGAGACACAGTCTGTCTGACACCATAACGTACAATACATGTAATATAATACAGGTGAGACACCGTCTGTCTGACACCATAACGTACAATACATGTAATATAATACAGGTGAGACACAGTCTGTCTGACACCATAACGTACAATACATGTAATATAATACAGGTGAGACACAGTCTGTCTGACACCATAACGTACAATACATGTAATATAATACATGTGAGACACAGTCTGTCTGACACCATAACGTACAATACATGTAATATAATACAGGTGAGACACCGCCTGTCTGACACCATAACGACAATACATGTAATATTAATACAGGTGAGACACCGCCTATCTGACACCATAACGTACAATACATGTAATATAATACAGGTGAGACACCAGCATGTCTGACACCATAAAGTACAATACATGTAATATAATACAGGTGAGACACAGTCTGTCTGACACCATAACGTACAATACATGTAATATAATACAGGTGAGACACAGTCTGTCTGACACCATAACGTACAATACATGTAATATAATACAGGTGAGACACCGCCTGTCTGACACCATAACGTACAATACATGTAATATAATACAGGTGAGACACAGCCTGTCTGACACCATAACGTACAATACATGTAATATAATACAGGTGAGACACAGCCTGTCTGACACCATAACGTACAATACATGTAATATAATACAGGTGAGACACAGCCTGTCTGACACCATAACGTACAATACATGTATATATAATACAGGTGAGACACCGCCTGTCTGACACCATAACGTACAATACATATAATATAATACAGGAGAGACACCGCCTGTCTGACACCATAACGTACAATACATGTAATATAATACAGGTGAGACACCGCCTGTCTGACACCATAACGTACAATACATGTAATATAATACAGGTGAGACACATTCTGTCTGATACCATAACGTACAATACATGTAATATAATACAGGTGAGACACAGCCTGTCTGACACCATAATGTACAATACATGTAATATAATACAGGTGAGACACTGCCTGTCTGATACCATAACGTACAATACATGTAATATAATACAGGTGAGACACAGTCTGACACCATAACGTACAATACATGTAATATAATACAGGTGAGACACCGCCTGTCTGACACCATAACGTACAATACATGTAATATAATACAGGTGAGACACCGCCTGTCTGACACCATAACATACAATACATGTAATATAATACAGGTGAGACACCGCCTGTCTGACACCATAACGTACAATACATGTAATATAATACAGGTGAGACACAGTCTGTCTGACACCATAACGTACAATACATGTAATATAATACAGGTGAGACACTGCCTGTCTGACACCATAACGTACAATACATGTAATATAATACAGGTGAGACACAGTCTGACACCATAACGTACAATACATGTAATATAATACAGGTGAGACACAGCCTGTCTGACACCATAACGTACAATACATGTAATATAATACAGGTGAGACACAGTCTGTCTGACACCATAACGTACAATACATGTAATATAATACAGGTGAGACACCGCCTGTCTGACACCATAACGTACAATACATGTAATATAATACAGGTGAGACACCGCCTGTCTGACACCATAACGTACAATACATGTAATATAATACAGGTGAGACACCGCCTGTCTGACACCATAACGTACAATACATGTAATATAATACAGGTGAGACACCGCCTGTCTGACACCATAACGTACAATACATGTAATATAATACAGGTGAGACACAGTCTGTCTGACACCATAACGTACAATACATGTAATATAATACAGGTGAGACACCGCCTATCTGACACCATAACGTACAATACATGTAATATAATACAGGTAACACACCGCCTGTCTGACACCATAACGTACAATACATGTAATATAATACAGGTGAGACACAGTCTGTCTGACACCATAACGTACAATACATGTAATATAATACAGGTGAGACACTGCCTGTCTGACACCATAACGTACAATACATGTAATATAATACAGGTGAGACACAGTCTGTCTGACACCATAACGTACAATACATGTAATATAATACAGGTGAGACACAGTCTGTCTGACACCATAACGTACAATACATGTAATATAATACAGGTGAGACACCGCCTGTCTGACACCATAACGTACAATACATGTAATATAATACAGGTGAGACACAGTCTGTCTGACACCATAACGTACAATATATGTAATATAATACAGGTGAAACACAGTCTGTCTGACACCATAATGTACAATACATGTAATATAATACAGGTGAGACACAGTCTGTCTGACACCATAACGTACAATACATGTAATATAATACAGGTGAGACACAGTCTGTCTGACACCATAACGTACAATACATGTAATATAATACAGGTGAGACACAGTCTGTCTGACACCATAACGTACAATACATGTAATATAATACAGGTGAGACACAGTCTGTCTGACACCATAACGTACAATACATGTAATATAATACAGGTGAGACACAGTCTGTCTGACACCATAACGTACAATACATGTAATATAATACAGGTGAGACACAGTCTGTCTGACACCATAACGTACAATACATGTAATATAATACAGGTGAGACACTGCCTGTCTGATACCATAACGTACAATACATGTAATATAATACAGGTGAGACACTGCCTGTCCGACACCATAACGTACAATACATGTAATATAATACAGGTGAGACACAGTCTGTCTGACACCATAACGTACAATACATGTAATATAATACAGGTGAGACACCGTCTGTCTGACACCATAACGTACAATACATGTAATATAATACAGGTGAGACACCGCCTGTCTGACACCATAACGTACAATACATGTAATATAATACAGGTGAGACACAGTCTGTCTGACACCATAACGTACAATACATGTAGTATAATACAGGTGAAACACAGTCTGTCTGACACCATAACGTACAATACATGTAATATAATACAGGTGAGACACCGCCTGTCTGACACCATAACGTACAATACATGTAATATAATACAGGTGAGACACCGCCTGTCTGACACCATAACGTACAATACATGTAATATAATACAGGTGAGACACAGCCTGTCTGACACCATAATGTACAATACATGTAATATAATACAGGTGAGACACAGTCTGTCTGACACCATAACGTACAATACATGTAATATAATACAGGTGAGACACCGCCTGTCTGACACCATAACGTACAATAGATGTAATATAATACAGGTGAGACACAGTCTGTCTGATACCATAACGTACAATACATGTAATATAATACAGGTGAGACACAGTCTGTCTGACACCATAATGTACAATACATGTAATATAATACAGGTGAGACACTGCCTGTCTGACACCATAACGTACAATACATGTAATATAATACAGGTGAGACACAGTCTGTCTGACACCATAACGAACAATACATGTAATATAATACAGGTGAGACACCGCCTGTCTGACACCATAATGTACAATACATGTAATATAATACAGGTGAGACACAGTCTGTCTGATACCATAACGTACAATACACGTAATATAATACAGGTGAGACACTGCCTGTCTGACACCATAACGTACAATACATGTAATATAATACAGGTGAGACACAGTCCTGTCTGACACCATAACGTACAATACATGTAATATAATACAGGTGAGACACCGTCTGTCTGACACCATAACGTACAATACATGTAATATAATACAGGTGAGACACAGTCTGACACCATAACGTACAATACATGTAATATAATACAGGTGAGACACAGTCTGTCTGACACCATAACGTACAATACATGTAATATAATACAGGTGAGACACCGCCTGTCTGACACCATAACGTACAATACATGTAATATAATACAGGTGAGACACAGTCTGTCTGACACCATAACTTACAATACATGTAATATAATACAGGTGAGACACCGCCTGTCTGACACCATAACGTACAATACATGTAATATAATACAGGTGAGACACAGTCTGTCTGACACCATAACGTACAATACATGTAATATAATACAGGTGAGACACAATCTGACACCATAACGTACAATACATGTAATATAATACAGGTGAGACACTGTCTGTCTGACACCATAACGTACAATACATGTAATATAATACAGGTGAGACACAGTCTGTCTGACACCATAACGTACAATACATGTAATATAATACAGGTGAGACACAGTCTGTCTGACACCATAACGTACAATACATGTAATATAATACAGGTGAGACACAGTCTGTCTGACACCATAACGTACAATACATGTAATATAATACAGGTGAGACACAGTCTGTCTGACACCATAACGTACAATACATGTAATATAATACAGGTGAGACACAGTCTGTCTGACACCATAACGTACAATACATGTAATATAATACAGGTGAGACACAGTCTGTCTGACACCATAACGTACAATACATGTAACACAATACAGGTGAGACACAGTCTGTCTGACACCATAACGTACAATACATGTAACACAATACAGGTGAGACACAGTCTGTCTGATACCATAACGTACAATACATGTAATATAATACAGGTGAGACACAGCTGTCCGACACCATAACGTACAATACATGTAATATAATACAGGTGAGACACCGCCTGTCTGACACCATAATGTACAATACATGTAATATAATACAGGTGAGACACTGCCTGTCTGACACCATAACGTACAATACATGTAATATAATACAGGTGAGACACCGCCTGTCTGACACCATAACGTACAATACATGTAATATAATACAGGTGAGACACAGCCTGTCTGACACCATAATGTACAATACATGTAATATAATACAGGTGAGACACAGTCTGCCTGACACCATAACGTACAATACATGTAATATAATACAGGTGAGACACCATAACGTACAATACATGTAATATAATACAGGTGAGACACCGCCTGTCTGACACCATAACGTACAATACATGTAATATAATACAGGTGAGACACCGCCTGTCTGACACCATAACGTACAATACATGTAATATAATACAGGTGAGACACAGTCTGTCTGACACCATAACGTACAATACATGTAATATAATACAGGTGAGACACAGCTGTCTGACACCATAACGTACAATACATGTAATATAATACAGGTGAGACATCGCCTGTCTGACACCATAATGTACAATACATGTAATATAATACAGGTGAGACACTGCCTGTCTGACACCATAACGTACAATACATGTAATATAATACAGGTGAGACACAGTCTGTCTGATACCATAACGTACAATACATGTAATATAATACAGGTGAGACACCACCTGTCTGACACCATAACGTACAATACATGTAATATAATACAGGTGAGACACAGTCTGTCTGACACCATAACGTACAATACATGTAATATAATACAGGTGAGACACAGTCTGTCTGACACCATAACGTACAATACATGTAATATAATACAGGTGAGACACAGCCTGTCTGACACCATAACGTACAATACATGTAATATAATACAGGTGAGACACCGCCTGTCTGACACCATAACTTACAATACATGTAATATAATACAGGTGAGACACAGTCTGTCTGACACCATAATGTACAATACATGTAATATAATACAGGTGAGACACCATAACGTACAATACATGTAATATAATACAGGTGAGATACCGCCTGTCTGACACCATAACGTACAATACATGTAATATAATACAGGTGAGACACAGTCTGTCTGACACCATAACGTACAATACATGTAATATAATACAGGTGAGACACCGCCTGTCTGACACCATAACGTACAATACATGTAATATAATACAGGTGAGACACAGTCTGTCTGACACCATAACGTACAATACATGTAATATAATACAGGTGAGACACAGTCTATCTGACACCATAATGTACAATACATGTAATATAATACAGGTGAGACACCATAACGTACAATACATGTAATATAATACAGGTGAGACACCGCCTGTCTGACACCATAATGTACAATACATGTATTATAATACAGGTGAGACACAGTCTGTCGGACACCATAACGTACAATACATGTAATATAATACAGGTGAGACACCGCCTGTCTGACACCATAACGTACAATACATGTAATATAATACAGGTGAGACACAGTCTGTCTGACACCATAACGTACAATACATGTAATATAATAAAGGTGAGACACAGTCTGCCTGACACCATAACGTACAATACATGTAATATAATACAGGTGAGACACAGTCTGTCTGACACCATAACGTACAATACATGTAATATAATACAGGTGAGACACCGCCTGTCTGACACCATAACGTACAATACATGTAATATAATTCAGGTGAGACACCGCCTGTCTGACACCATAACGTACAATACATGTAATATAATACAGGTGAGACACAGCCTGTCTGACACCATAATGTACAATACATGTAATATAATTCAGGTGAGACACCGCCTGTCTGACACCATAACGTACAATACATGTAATATAATACAGGTGAGACACAGCCTGTCTGACACCATAACGTACAATACATGTAATATAATACAGGTGAGACACCGTCTGTCTGACACCATAACGTACAATACATGTAATATAATACAGGTGAGACACCGTCTGTCTGACACCATAACGTACAATACATGTAATATAATACAGGTGAGACACCGTCTGTCTGACACCATAACGTACAATACATGTAATATAATACAGGTGAGACACAGTCTGTCTGACACCATAACGTACAATACATGTAATATAATACAGGTGAGACACAGTCTGTCTGACACCATAACGTACAATACATGTAATATAATACAGGTGAGACACAGTCTGTCTGACACCATAACGTACAATACATGTAATATAATACAGGTGAGACACAGTCTGTCTGACACCATAACGTACAATACATGTAATATAATACAGGTGAGACACCGCCTGTCTGACACCATAACGTACAATACATGTAATATAATACAGGTGAGACACAGCCTGTCTGACACCATAACGTACAATACATGTAATATAATACAGGTGAGACACAGTCTGTCTGACACCATAACGTACAATGCATGTAATATAATACAGGTGAGACACCGTCTGTCTGACACCATAACGTACAATACATGTAATATAATACAGGTGAGACACAGTCTGTCTGACACCATAACGTACAATACATGTAATATAATACAGGTGAGACACAGTCTGTCTGACACCATAACGTACAATACATGTAATATAATACAGGTGAGACACAGTCTGTCTGACACCATAACGTACAATACATGTAATATAATACAGGTGAGACACAGTCTGTCTGACACCATAACGTACAATACATGTAATATAATACAGGTGAGACACCGCCTGTCTGACACCATAACGTACAATACATGTAATATAATACAGGTGAGACACAGCCTGTCTGACACCATAACGTACAATACATGTAATATAATACAGGTGAGACACAGTCTGTCTGACACCATAACGTACAATACATGTAATATAATACAGGTGAGACACCGCCTGTCTGACACCATAACGTACAATACATGTAATATAATACAGGTGAGACACAGTCTGTCTGACACCATAACGTACAATGCATGTAATATAATACAGGTGAGACACCGCCTGTCTGACACCATAACGTACAATACATGTAATATAATACAGGTGAGACACAGTCTGTCTGACACCATAACGTACAATACATGTAATATAATACAGGTGAGACACCGCCTGTCTGACACCATAACGTACAATACATGTAATATAATACAGGTGAGACACAGCCTGTCTGACACCATAACGTACAATACATGTAATATAATACAGGTGAGACACAGTCTGTCTGACACCATAACGTACAATACATGTAATATAATACAGGTGAGACACCGCCTGTCTGACACCATAATGTACAATACATGTAATATAATACAGGTGAGACACAGTCTGTCTGACACCATAACGTACAATACATGTAATATAATACAGGTGAGACACCGTCTGTCTGACACCATAACGTACAATACATGTAATATAATACAGGTGAGACACAGTCTGTCTGACACCATAACGTACAATACATGTAATATAATACAGGTGAGACACAGTCTGACACCATAACGTACAATACATGTAATATAATACAGGTGAGACACAGCCTGTCTGACACCATAACGTACAATACATGTAATATAATACAGGTGAGACACAGTCTGTCTGACACCATAACGTACAATACATGTAATATAATACAGGTGAGACACCGCCTGTCTGACACCATAACGTACAATACATGTAATATAATACAGGTGAGACACAGTCTGTCTGACACCATAACGTACAATGCATGTAATATAATACAGGTGAGACACCGCCTGTCTGACACCATAACGTACAATACATGTAATATAATACAGGTGAGACACAGTCTGTCTGACACCATAACGTACAATACATGTAATATAATACAGGTGAGACACCGCCTGTCTGACACCATAACGTACAATACATGTAATATAATACAGGTGAGACACAGCCTGTCTGACACCATAACGTACAATACATGTAATATAATACAGGTGAGACACAGTCTGTCTGACACCATAACGTACAATACATGTAATATAATACAGGTGAGACACCGCCTGTCTGACACCATAATGTACAATACATGTAATATAATACAGGTGAGACACAGTCTGTCTGACACCATAACGTACAATACATGTAATATAATACAGGTGAGACACCGTCTGTCTGACACCATAACGTACAATACATGTAATATAATACAGGTGAGACACAGTCTGTCTGACACCATAACGTACAATACATGTAATATAATACAGGTGAGACACAGTCTGACACCATAACGTACAATACATGTAATATAATACAGGTGAGACACAGTCTGACACCATAACGTACAATACATGTAATATAATACAGGTGAGACACCGACTGTCTGACACCATAACGTACAATACATGTAATATAATACAGGTGAGACACAGCCTGTCTGACACCATAACGTACAATACATGTAATATAATATAGGTGAGACACAGTCTGACACCATAACGTACAATACATGTAATATAATACAGGTGAGACGCCGCCTGTCTGACACCATAACGTACAATACATGTAATATAATACAGGTGAGACACAGCCTGTCTGACACCATAATGTACAATACATGTAATATAATACAGGTGAGACACAGCCTGTCTGACACCATAACGTACAATACATGTAATATAATACAGGTGAGACACCGCCTGTCTGACACCATAACGTACAATACATGTAATATAATACAGGTGAGACACAGCCTGTCTGACACCATAACGTACAATACATGTAATATAATACAGGTGAGACACAGCCTGTCTGACACCATAACGTACAATACATGTAATATAATACAGGTGAGACACAGCCTGTCTGACACCATAACGTACAATACATGTAATATAATACAGGTGAGACACCGCCTGTCTGACACCATAACGTACAATACATATAATATAATACAGGAGAGACACCGCCTGTCTGACACCATAACGTACAATACATGTAATATAATACATGTGAGACACCGCCTGTCTGACACCATAACGTACAATACATGTAATATAATACAGGTGAGACACATTCTGTCTGATACCATAACGTACAATACATGTAATATAATACAGGTGAGACACAGCCTGTCTGACACCATAATGTACAATACATGTAATATAATACAGGTGAGACACTGCCTGTCTGATACCATAACGTACAATACATGTAATATAATACAGGTGAGACACAGTCTGACACCATAACGTACAATACATGTAATATAATACAGGTGAGACACCGCCTGTCTGACACCATAACGTACAATACATGTAATATAATACAGGTGAGACACCGCCTGTCTGACACCATAACGTACAATACATGTAATATAATACAGGTGAGACACAGTCTGTCTGTCACCATAACGTACAATACATGTAATATAATACAGGTGAGACACTGCCTGTCTGACACCATAACGTACAATACATGTAATATAATACAGGTGAGACACAATCTGACACCATAACGTACAATACATGTAATATAATACAGGTGAGACACAGCCTGTCTGACACCATAACGTACAATACATGTAATATAATACAGGTGAGACACAGTCTGTCTGACACCATAACGTACAATACATGTAATATAATACAGGTGAGACACCGCCTGTCTGACACCATAACGTACAATACATGTAATATAATACAGGTGAGACACCGCCTGTCTGACACCATAACGTACAATACATGTAATATAATACAGGTGAGACACCGCCTGTCTGACACCATAACGTACAATACATGTAATATAATACAGGTGAGACACCGCCTGTCTGACACCATAACGTACAATACATGTAATATAATACAGGTGAGACACAGTCTGTCTGACACCATAACGTACAATACATGTAATATAATACAGGTGAGACACCGCCTATCTGACACCATAACGTACAATACATGTAATATAATACAGGTAACACACCGCCTGTCTGACACCATAACGTACAATACATGTAATATAATACAGGTGAGACACAGTCTGTCTGACACCATAACGTACAATACATGTAATATAATACAGGTGAGACACTGCCTGTCTGACACCATAACGTACAATACATGTAATATAATACAGGTGAGACACAGTCTGTCTGACACCATAACGTACAATACATGTAATATAATACAGGTGAGACACAGTCTGTCTGACACCATAACGTACAATACATGTAATATAATACAGGTGAGACACCGCCTGTCTGACACCATAACGTACAATACTTGTAATATAATACAGGTGAGACACAGTCTGTCTGACACCATAACGTACAATACATGTAATATAATACAGGTGAGACACAGTCTGTCTGACACGATAACGTACAATACATGTAATATAATACAGGTGAGACACAGTCTGTCTGACACGATAACGTACAATACATGTAATATAATACAGATGAGACACAGTCTGTCTGACACCATAACGTACAATACATGTAATATAATACAGGTGAGACACCGCCTGTCTGACACCATAACGTACAATACATGTAATATAATACAGGTGAGACACAGTCTGTCTGACACCATAACGTACAATACATGTAATATAATACAGGTGAGACACAGCCTGTCTGACACCATAACGTACAATACATGTAATATAATACAGGTGAGACACAGTCTGTCTGACACCATAATGTACAATACATGTAATATAATACAGGTGAGACACAGTCTGTCTGACACCATAACGTACAATACATGTAATATAATACAGGTGAGACACAGTCTGTCTGACACCATAACGTACAATACATGTAATATAATACAGGTGAGACACAGTCTGTCTGACACCATAACGTACAATACATGTAATATAATACAGGTGAGACACAGTCTGTCTGACACCATAACGTACAATACATGTAATATAATACAGGTGAGACACCGCCTATCTGACACCATAACGTACAATACATGTAATATAATACAGGTGAGACACCGCATGTCTGACACCATAACGTACAATACATGTAATATAATACAGGTGAGACACAGTCTGTCTGACACCATAACGTACAATACATGTAATATAATACAGGTGAGACACAGTCTGTCTGACACCATAACGTACAATACATGTAATATAATACATGTGAGACACAGTCTGTCTGACACCATAACGTACAATACATGTAATATAATACAGGTGAGACACAGTCCTGTCTGACACCATAACGTACAATACATGTAATATAATACAGGTGAGACACAGTCTGTCTGACACCATAACGTACAATACATGTAATATAATACAGGTGAGACACAGTCTGTCTGACACCATAACGTACAATACATGTAATATAATACAGGTGAGACACCGCCTGTCTGACACCATAACGTACAATACATGTAATATAATACAGGTGAGACACCGCCTATCTGACACCATAACGTACAATACATGTAATATAATACAGGTGAGACACCGCATGTCTGACACCATAACGTACAATACATGTAATATAATACAGGTGAGACACAGTCTGTCTGACACCATAACGTACAATACATGTAATATAATACAGGTGAGACACAGTCTGTCTGACACCATAACGTACAATACATGTAATATAATACAGGTGAGACACCGCCTGTCTGACACCATAACGTACAATACATGTAATATAATACAGGTGAGACACAGCCTGTCTGACACCATAACGTACAATACATGTAATATAATACAGGTGAGACACAGCCTGTCTGACACCATAACGTACAATACATGTAATATAATACAGGTGAGACACAGCCTGTCTGACACCATAACGTACAATACATGTAATATAATACAGGTGAGACACCGCCTGTCTGACACCATAACGTACAATACATATAATATAATACAGGAGAGACACCGCCTGTCTGACACCATAACGTACAATACATGTAATATAATACATGTGAGACACCGCCTGTCTGACACCATAACGTACAATACATGTAATATAATACAGGTGAGACACATTCTGTCTGATACCATAACGTACAATACATGTAATATAATACAGGTGAGACACAGCCTGTCTGACACCATAATGTACAATACATGTAATATAATACAGGTGAGACACTGCCTGTCTGATACCATAACGTACAATACATGTAATATAATACAGGTGAGACACAGTCTGACACCATAACGTACAATACATGTAATATAATACAGGTGAGACACCGCCTGTCTGACACCATAACGTACAATACATGTAATATAATACAGGTGAGACACCGCCTGTCTGACACCATAACATACAATACATGTAATATAATACAGGTGAGACACCGCCTGTCTGACACCATAACGTACAATACATGTAATATAATACAGGTGAGACACAGTCTGTCTGACACCATAACGTACAATACATGTAATATAATACAGGTGAGACACTGCCTGTCTGACACCATAACGTACAATACATGTAATATAATACAGGTGAGACACAGTCTGACACCATAACGTACAATACATGTAATATAATACAGGTGAGACACAGCCTGTCTGACACCATAACGTACAATACATGTAATATAATACAGGTGAGACACAGTCTGTCTGACACCATAACGTACAATACATGTAATATAATACAGGTGAGACACCGCCTGTCTGACACCATAACGTACAATACATGTAATATAATACAGGTGAGACACCGCCTGTCTGACACCATAACGTACAATACATGTAATATAATACAGGTGAGACACCGCCTGTCTGACACCATAACGTACAATACATGTAATATAATACAGGTGAGACACCGCCTGTCTGACACCATAACGTACAATACATGTAATATAATACAGGTGAGACACAGTCTGTCTGACACCATAACGTACAATACATGTAATATAATACAGGTGAGACACCGCCTATCTGACACCATAACGTACAATACATGTAATATAATACAGGTAACACACCGCCTGTCTGACACCATAACGTACAATACATGTAATATAATACAGGTGAGACACAGTCTGTCTGACACCATAACGTACAATACATGTAATATAATACAGGTGAGACACTGCCTGTCTGACACCATAACGTACAATACATGTAATATAATACAGGTGAGACACAGTCTGTCTGACACCATAACGTACAATACATGTAATATAATACAGGTGAGACACAGTCTGTCTGACACCATAACGTACAATACATGTAATATAATACAGGTGAGACACCGCCTGTCTGACACCATAACGTACAATACTTGTAATATAATACAGGTGAGACACAGTCTGTCTGACACCATAACGTACAATACATGTAATATAATACAGGTGAGACACAGTCTGTCTGACACCATAACGTACAATATATGTAATATAATACAGGTGAAACACAGTCTGTCTGACACCATAATGTACAATACATGTAATATAATACAGGTGAGACACAGTCTGTCTGACACCATAACGTACAATACATGTAATATAATACAGGTGAGACACAGTCTGTCTGACACCATAACGTACAATACATGTAATATAATACAGGTGAGACACAGTCTGTCTGACACCATAACGTACAATACATGTAATATAATACAGGTGAGACACTGCCTGTCTGATACCATAACGTACAATACATGTAATATAATACAGGTGAGACACTGCCTGTCCGACACCATAACGTACAATACATGTAATATAATACAGGTGAGACACAGTCTGTCTGACACCATAACGTACAATACATGTAATATAATACAGGTGAGACACCGTCTGTCTGACACCATAACGTACAATACATGTAATATAATACAGGTGAGACACCGCCTGTCTGACACCATAACGTACAATACATGTAATATAATACAGGTGAGACACAGTCTGTCTGACACCATAACGTACAATACATGTAGTATAATACAGGTGAAACACAGTCTGTCTGACACCATAACGTACAATACATGTAATATAATACAGGTGAGACACCGCCTGTCTGACACCATAACGTACAATACATGTAATATAATACAGGTGAGACACCGCCTGTCTGACACCATAACGTACAATACATGTAATATAATACAGGTGAGACACAGCCTGTCTGACACCATAATGTACAATACATGTAATATAATACAGGTGAGACACAGTCTGTCTGACACCATAACGTACAATACATGTAATATAATACAGGTGAGACACCGCCTGTCTGACACCATAACGTACAATAGATGTAATATAATACAGGTGAGACACAGTCTGTCTGATACCATAACGTACAATACATGTAATATAATACAGGTGAGACACAGTCTGTCTGACACCATAATGTACAATACATGTAATATAATACAGGTGAGACACTGCCTGTCTGACACCATAACGTACAATACATGTAATATAATACAGGTGAGACACAGTCTGTCTGACACCATAACGAACAATACATGTAATATAATACAGGTGAGACACCGCCTGTCTGACACCATAATGTACAATACATGTAATATAATACAGGTGAGACACAGTCTGTCTGATACCATAACGTACAATACACGTAATATAATACAGGTGAGACACTGCCTGTCTGACACCATAACGTACAATACATGTAATATAATACAGGTGAGACACAGTCTGTCTGACACCATAACGTACAATACATGTAATATAATACAGGTGAGACACCGTCTGTCTGACACCATAACGTACAATACATGTAATATAATACAGGTGAGACACAGTCTGACACCATAACGTACAATACACGTAATATAATACAGGTGAGACACAGTCTGTCTGACACCATAACGTACAATACATGTAATATAATACAGGTGAGACACCGCCTGTCTGACACCATAACGTACAATACATGTAATATAATACAGGTGAGACACAGTCTGTCTGACACCATAACTTACAATACATGTAATATAATACAGGTGAGACACCGCCTGTCTGACACCATAACGTACAATACATGTAATATAATACAGGTGAGACACAGTCTGTCTGACACCATAACGTACAATACATGTAATATAATACAGGTGAGACACAGTCTGTCTGACACCATAACGTACAATACATGTAATATAATACAGGTGAGACACTGTCTGTCTGACACCATAACGTACAATACATGTAATATAATACAGGTGAGACACAGTCTGTCTGACACCATAACGTACAATACATGTAATATAATACAGGTGAGACACAGTCTGTCTGACACCATAACGTACAATACATGTAATATAATACAGGTGAGACACAGTCTGTCTGACACCATAACGTACAATACATGTAATATAATACAGGTGAGACACAGTCTGTCTGACACCATAACGTACAATACATGTAATATAATACAGGTGAGACACAGTCTGTCTGACACCATAACGTACAATACATGTAATATAATACAGGTGAGACACAGTCTGTCTGACACCATAACGTACAATACATGTAACACAATACAGATGAGACACAGTCTGTCTGACACCATAACGTACAATACATGTAACACAATACAGGTGAGACACAGTCTGTCTGATACCATAACGTACAATACATGTAATATAATACAGGTGAGACACAGCTGTCCGACACCATAACGTACAATACATGTAATATAATACAGGTGAGACACCGCCTGTCTGACACCATAATGTACAATACATGTAATATAATACAGGTGAGACACTGCCTGTCTGACACCATAACGTACAATACATGTAATATAATACAGGTGAGACACCGCCTGTCTGACACCATAACGTACAATACATGTAATATAATACAGGTGAGACACAGCCTGTCTGACACCATAATGTACAATACATGTAATATAATACAGGTGAGACACAGTCTGCCTGACACCATAACGTACAATACATGTAATATAATACAGGTGAGACACCATAACGTACAATACATGTAATATAATACAGGTGAGACACCGCCTGTCTGACACCATAACGTACAATACATGTAATATAATACAGGTGAGACACCGCCTGTCTGACACCATAACGTACAATACATGTAATATAATACAGGTGAGACACAGTCTGTCTGACACCATAACGTACAATACATGTAATATAATACAGGTGAGACACTGTCTGTCTGACACCATAACGTACAATACATGTAATATAATACAGGTGAGACACAGTCTGTCTGACACCATAACGTACAATACATGTAATATAATACAGGTGAGACACAGTCTGTCTGACACCATAACGTACAATACATGTAATATAATACAGGTGAGACACAGTCTGTCTGACACCATAACGTACAATACATGTAATATAATACAGGTGAGACACAGTCTGTCTGACACCATAACGTACAATACATGTAATATAATACAGGTGAGACACCGCCTGTCTGACACCATAATGTATAATACATATAATATAATACAGGTGAGACACAGTCTGTCTGACACCATAACGTACAATACATGTAACACAATACAGGTGAGACACAGTCTGTCTGATACCATAACGTACAATACATGTAATATAATACAGGTGAGACACAGCCTGTCTGACACCATAACGTACAATACATGTAATATAATACAGGTGAGACACCGCCTGTCTGACACCATAACGTACAATACATGTAATATAATACAGGTGAGACACAGTCTGTCTGACACCATAACGTACAATACATGTAATATAATACAGGTGAGACACAGTCTGTCTGACACCATAACGTACAATACATGTAATATAATACAGGTGAGACACCATAACGTACAATACATGTAATATAATACAGGTGAGACACAGGGCTCTGTAGGGGCCATACCATCTCTTACAGGACTCCTTGTTCTTCTTTATGTTGAAGCTAATTCTTAATGACTTTAGTTGTATGTTTGAGGTCATTGTCAGGCTGCAGAATACATTTGGGATAATCAGATATTCATTATGGTATTGCATAAAGCATATGGATATTCCTATACTTCTCAGCACTGAGGAAACGTTACCAAATTCTTACCAAATCCCAAACTCCATTTGCAGAAATGCAGTCTCCAAATCCAAATGAACCTCCACCATACTTCATTGTTGCCTGCAGACATTCATTCTTGTACCACTCTCCAACCCTTCAACAAACAAACTGCCTTCTGCTACAGTTCCTATGTTTTTGTGCATAGTTAGGTTGCTTAGCCTTGTTTACACGTTGAATGTATGGCTATTTGGCTGTAAGTCTTCTATGAAGACCACTTTTGATCAGACTTCTCTAGGCAGTAGGTGGGTGTACAAGGGTCCCACTGGTTTCTGACAATTTTGATCTGATGGCACTGCTGGGCACTGAATCTAAAGTGCTCAATGTTGCATGTTTCTTTGTGCTTCTTAAGAAGAACATTGACAGCATATCTGTAAATCCCTGTCTGCCTTTAAATTTCTTGCTGATGCAGTATAACTACCTTGTGCCTTGTTGCTGTGTTCAGTCTTGCCATGGTGAATTAATTTTGACATTATACTGTCTTTGGCAACCTCACCTTGTTAGCAGAGTTTGGCTTTTCCTCACCTTGTTTAATTCCTCCTACACAGCTGTTTCTATTTCAGTTAATGATTGTGATTTAGCCTACATTTTAAATTGATGATCATTAGCACCTGTTTGCTATAATTGTTTAATCATACACATGACTATATGACTAAATAATCACTGACTTTGCGCAATTGTATCTAGAAAAATATGCTGTTTTGAAGGCTGGTTACACCAAATATTGATTTAGATTTTCCTTTTGTTCCCTCACTTTACATTTTGTTAATTGATAAAAAATAAACTATTACATGTGTTTGAAAGCATTTTTACTCTACAGCATTGTTTCACACTTGCCTAAAACTTTTACATAGTACTGTTCAGGATTAAGTTCAGGATTGGGGGAACTTCAGAGTGCAGCACCTTCTGCCACTCCATGGCAGAACTCTAAGGTAAACTATGCTAGTGCTGTATACCTAGAAGCACTGTTTAAAAAAAAGTGAGTAAACACAAGCTGAGAGTTAATATATCTATTGGTAGGAATCATCCATCAACAAAAACAAATCACAGCTGCACTCCAAGAGCTCCAAATAACGTAAAAAACATAAATTATGCTTACTTGATAATTTCATTTCCATCTGTAAGAGGAGAGTCCACGGCTTCATTCCTTACTTGTGGGAATACAGAACCTGGCCACCAGAAGGAGGCAAAGACACCCCAGCCAAAGGCTTAAATACCTCTCCCACTCCCCTCATCCCCCAGTCACTCTGCCAAAGGAACAAGGAACAGTAGGAGAAATATCAGGGTATAAATGGTGCCAGAAGATCAAACAAAAATTTTGGTCCGCCCAACAGAGAAAACGGGCGGGGGCCATGGACTCTCTTCATACAGAAATTAAATTATCAGGTAAAGCATAATTTATGTTTTCCATCTTAATATGAGGAGAGTCCACTGCTTCATTCCTTACTTATGGGAAACATATACCCAAGCTCTAGAGGACACTGAATGAAAAACGGGAGGGTAAAAAAAGAGGCGGGCACCACAGCCTGCAAAACTTTTCTCCCAAAAGCTGCTTCAGCCGAAGCCAACACATCATATTTGTAAAACTTTGAAAAAGTATGTAAAGAGGACCAGGTAGCCGCCCTACAAATCTGTTCTATAGAGGCCTAATTTTTGAAGGCCCAAGAAGAAGCCACAGCTCTAGTTGAATGAGCCGTAATGATCGGAGGAGGCTTATGTCCCGCTGTTTCATATGCTAAGCGGATAATGCTCCTCAACCAAAAAGATAGAGAAGTGGCAGAGGCCTTCTGCCCTCTGCGCTTTTCAGAATAGACAACAAACAATGCCAAAGTCTGTCTAAAATCCTTCGTTTCTTGAAAATAGAATTTCAAAGCTCGAACCACATCCAAATTATGAAGTAATTGTTCCTTTGAAGAAGAAGGATTAGGACACAGAACAGCCTTATCAGCATGAAAAACTAGGTAAGGAGACTCAAATTACAAGATCGCCATCTTAGAGACTCTGCATGCCGAAGCTATAGCCAGTAGAAAAAGAACCTTCCAAGAAAGTAACTTAATGTCATGAGTAATTGATACGCTCATAAGATAGAAAGCTGTGCACCCGTTGCATCTATCATAAGGTGTGGAGGACCTACTTATTCTGGTGTGAAGAACGTGGTCAAGGTATCCAGGATTCTTTCCTTTCTTCATAAGGCGTCTTCATCCGCGGATAATCTAGTGTCAGATAAATCCAGCAAGTTGGTAGATGACCCCTGGGAAGGATAGCAGTATTTAACCTTTCGCTTGCGCTTTGCAGGGCAAGGTAAAGCACTAAAGGCTGCAGACACTACCGTTTGCAACTGTTCAGAAAAGTCTAAGAGGGACCCTCACGAAGGAGGATTAGTCGTGCAATGGGAAGCTGCATGTGTAATCGGAGTTGATTGCAGGGAATGCACCTCGCGGGACGGAGACCCCCTCAGAGGTGGACGGCTCAGTGGTACTAAACATCTTAGTCTTTTTAGATATAAGTACTTTATCAAGGCATGTGGAACATAGTTGAGCAGACGGGTATACCATAGCCTCCTCACAATAAAAACAGGTACTAGAGCTTGGTAAGGAGGGAGTACCCTTTAACGCATCAGAGTCCTCCATAGCTTGTGCTTTTAAAATGGACTATAGAAAAAGTAAATGGCACCTTTATACCTCCAATGGCCGGGGCACTCACCACCTCCTATGACCCAGGCCCCACAGAGAAACCGCTTCTTCTCTTGTAAACCGCACGGTCAGGAAAGAGGAAGTTAATGAGGCCACACCCGGTAACATGGAGTGCCATGCAGGACCAGCCCTGCTGCAGGAAGAAAAGTGCGCCAAACTGACAGGCTGCACAGTTTATCCAAATGAAAGTAAAACCTGAATGTTCCCACATCTGACAGAGCCTCATCTCACACATGTTGCCGCATAAAACATAATAAAGCAAATCATGTATAAATCCCCCCTGTTCAATAATCCCCTTCCGGAGATATTAACCCTTGATTCCATACAGATAAAGGAGTCACACTGTGACCCTGTCTTCTTACGTTATCATCCTATATAATAAAAGGCCAGGTATGTTTGTCAGATGCAGTCATGCGCAGTAGAGACTGCACGAGGACAAACATACCTGGCCTTGAGCAGCAGAGGAGTGCGCACTGTGGAAGCTGCCTGGTGGGGGCGTGACTGAGCGTGCCGTGATGGGGGCATGGCTAGACGTGCCGTAATGGGGGCGTAGCCGGTGGGCATGACGAGGGTGTGGTCTGGCAGGAGTGCACATAAAGGGGCGTGGCCAACGGGAGCAGCCGTGGTGGCAGCAGCATGGTCAAGTGAGAGAGAAAAACAGAGGGGAGATCAAAACAGAGGGGAGAGAGGAGGGGGAGAGAGAGACCAAAAGAGATGGGTGACAGACCAAAAGAGAACAAAAGAGCAAAAGAGAGGGGGGAAAGAGAGAGAGTAAAAGAGAGGGGAGAGAGAACAAAAGATAGGAGGGGACAGCAAAAGAGAGGAGGGGGGAGCAAAAGAGCGGGAGAGATGAGGGAGAGAGAGAGAAAAAGAGGGGGGAGAGAGAGAGAGCAAAAGAGAGGGGTAGAGAGAGAGCAAAAGAGAGGGGGAGAGAGAGCAAAAGAGAGGGGGAGAGAGAGAGCAAAAGAGAGGGGGAGAGAGAGCAAAAGAGAGGAGAGAGAGAGCAAAAGAGGGGGGAGAGAGCAAAAGAGGGGGGTTGAGAGAGCAAAAGAGATGGGGGGAGAGAGAGAGCAAAAGAGATGGGGGGAGAGAGAGAGCAAAAGAGGGGAGAGAGAGCAAAAGAGGGGGGAGAGAGAGCAAAAGAGAGGGGGAGAGAGAGAAAGAGAGCAAAAGAGGGGGGAGAGAGCAGAAGAGGGGGGAGAGAGCAGAAGAGGGGAGAGAGAGAGCTAAAGAGGGGAGAGAGAACAAAAGAGGGGGAGAGAGCAAAAGAGGGGGAGAAAGAAAGCACAAGAGGGGGAGAGAAAGAGCAAAAGAGGGGGAGAGAGCGCTCAAAAGAGATGGGGGGAGAGAGCGCAAAAGAGAGGGGGAGAGAGAGGGAGCAAGGGTTGGAACCGCGGTATTTAAAAAAAATTGTCCCGTGTACACAGGCTTTAGGACTAGTATGATATAAAAGGAAATTATCTAACCGGAATCATTGCTGTGGAACAGACACACAGCCTCTCAAGTTTGACAGTCTTGTAGCATCGCATTTGACATGAACTTGAGTGATAGAAGCAGGCAGTGAAACTCGTCAACACTGATTGCTTAGGAGTTGTTAATACGAGTCTGGATGGTTTCACAGAAAGACTCTCCCTGAATCTCCAGACCCTAACATTCGTCAATGCTCTCACTGAGAGGCTGACAAGACTACTAAAACTCCAGTCCCATAGCGAAGAGTACTACCCTCCATAAGAGACTACTCCGAATCTTCCGACACTTCTCTGCCATCCTCCTGTGACGAAAGGCAAAGAGTGACTGGGGGATGAGGGGAGTGGGGGAGGTATTTAAGCCTTTGTTTGGGGTGTCTTTGCCTCCTCCTGGTGGCCAGGTTCTGTATTCCCACAAGTAAGGAATGAAGCTGTGGACTCTCCTCATATTAAGATGGAAATATCATATGTATTTATTCCCTCATATTAAAATTGCACAAGATAGAGCAATAATCCTTACACGTTCCGTGCCTCCCGGCACTTAACCATAGGATACGTTATTTACATATTGCAACATTTAAAGGGCCCTAGACCAATCAGGGCATTAGGCACTACGTCAAAGCCCCGGACCTTACAACATGTTTATCCAACATTTTAAAAACACCATTAAACAAATCTGAATCTAAAAAGTCTCAACAAATTAAATATACAAATTAATTTCAAAACTGCTCCACAGAAATATATGAAGCAATCATATGTGCAGAAGTAGTAATGAAAGTCAAATCTGTGGATGTTCTCGGCTGTCACTCAGCACTGGCTGATGCAGCTCCCTCTACAGGTTGCTAGTAGATGTTTCAAGCCAACTGCAAGCAGCAAATATCCCCGAGGTGTCAACACCAGAAACAACAAGGTTGGTAAACAGGAGATGATACTGATCACACTTGTGGCTATTAGAAAAAGAACATATATATATTACACAAAGGAAGTGCACTCTCAGGTCTTTGGGAAAAAAAGTTCAATTTAATGTGATTTTTATGATCATTTTTTTTTCCCAAAGACCTGAGAGTGCACTTCTTTTGTGGAATATTTTATGCATTTGTGTACCCAGGCAGATATCCTTAGGAGGATGATCCTGTAGAATGGACTTTTATTTTATATATATATATATATATATATATATATATATATATATATATATATATATATAAAAATAAAACAAGACAAAGTTATTTGCGCTGTAACACTATAAACAATGTATGTCACTTTAAGGATATATATATGAATAACTGATTTCAAATGGCTACAAACAAACTCCAAGTTAAAAGAACAGCACAACATGTCTGCAAGGACAATCACAGAAAGCTTTCTAAATACATTAAGCAGTGTGGAGACTGGTATTATATCTTGGCTTTGAGGCGCAGCCTCGCAATCCTTGTTTTTATATATATATGTATGTGTGTATGTATATATATATATATATATATATATATATATATATAAAACACAGGAGTCCAGCACCCAAACCAAGGTTTTTAAGCATGCCAGTCACAGTGGAGTATCTGTTTCCTTCAGATAATATAGTCCATAGAAAGGATGTGACAGCACCACAGCAGTTGTTTCTGGTGACAATTCTTTATTGGAGGATATAAGACCTCAAAACATTGCGACGTTTTGGACCTACATGGTCCTTAATCATGCATAGCTGAACAGGTGAACACACACATTTAAAAAGCTTACCTGGACCAATCAAATCACTAATTGCCTCTGACACATTTTAACCCCTGCCTTTCCAGGCATACTTGTGGGGACAGTAAGAAAATACAGTAACAATTTTTTTATATACACAAATCATAAAAATAAATGCAAATCTTAATCCTTATTCAGACCATTAGGATGAAGGGCATTCAAACATGTAATCCATCATACCTCCTTTTGTTTTAGCCTAAATTCTCTATTCCCACCTCTCCTAAGTTCCTAAATTGGGGAATATGGTCAATGACCTGGAAGTTTTATGTTGGCAGAACCTATCCCTGACAGCCTGGGTGGTCTTGGCTATATAACAAAGCCCACATGGGCACTCAAGCAGGTAGATAGCATACTCTGTCTGGCAGGTATAGAGGCCAATTATGGTAAGTTGCTTTATTTTATCATTTTGGACCAGGTATTTACCCTTAATAATGGAATTACATTGTACACAGTGAAGGTAGGGGTAACAAACCTTATTAGGAGTACTCAAATAGTTGTTAGATATTGGTTTAGTAGTTCCAACTTCTGCCCTCACTAAGTTGTCTCTAAGATTCCTCTACGATAAGATGGCATAGGTGGCAATTGGAATGACTTAATGTCAGGGTTATATTTAGACAAAAGATACCAGTGCTTTCTGATGATTCTGAAAATACCCCTGCTTTTATTGCTATATTCTGTTGAAAAGACCAATCTATCTTTTTTGGTATTTTCCGATTTTTGCACCACAATACCCATGTCAGTAACAAGCGGCTAGATTACGAGTTTTTCGTTTTGAGCTCTGCGGTGCTAACAAGCAGATTATGCTCACCGCTCACTTACTGACAGCGATGGTATTACGGGTTTTTACAACCCAGACAAGAAGTGATCGTCGAGCAAAATTTAGCTCCTTACCGTACTCCAATACCAGCGCTGCGTACGTTAGCGGTGAGCGGGTGTAACATGCTCGTGCACGATTTCCCCATAGGAATCAACGGGGAGAGCCGGCTGAAAAAAAGTCTAACACCTGCCAAAAAGCAGCGTAAAGCTCCTTAACGCAGCCCCATTGATTCCTATGGGGAAATCAAATTTATATTTCTACACCTAACACCCTAACATGAACCCCGAGTCTAAACACCCCTAATCTTACACTTATTAACCCTTAATCTTCCGCCCCCGACATCGCCGACACCTACATTATATTATTAACCCCTAATCTGCCGCTCCGGACACCGCCGCCACCTACATTATACTTATGAACCCCTAATCTGATGCCCCCAACATCACTGACACTTACATTATATTTATTAACCCCTAATCTGCCTTCCCCAATGTCGCCGCAACCTACCTACACTTCTTAACCCCTAATCTGCGGAGCGGGTCCATCTTCAAGACATCCGACGTGGAGCATCCTCTTCTTTCCACGGCGACTGAAGAATGAAGGCTCCTTTAAGTGACGTCATCCAAGATGGCGTCCCTTAGATTCCGATTGGCTGATAGAATTCTATCAGCCAATCGGAATTAAGGTAGGAAAAATCCTATTGGCTGATGCAATCAGCCAATAGGATTAAAGTTCAATCCTATTAGCTGATCCAATAGGATTAAAGTTCAATCCTATTAGCTGATCCAATCACGGCAGATTAGGGGTTAATAATATTTAACTAATGTTTGCGAGACGGGAGTACGGAGGTTTAGGGGTTAATATATTTATTATAATGGCGGCGATGTCCGGTTCAGCAGATTAGGCGTTAAAAAATGTATTTTAGTGTTTGCGATGTGGGGGGGAGGGGGCTCGGTTTAGAGGTTAATAGGTAATTTATGGATGTTAGTGTACTTTTTAGCACTTTAGTTAAGAGTTTTATGCTACGGCGTTGTAGTGTAAAACTCTTAACACTGACTTTAAAATGCGGTACCAGTCTTGACAGGAGAGGGTGTACCGACTCGTAATACCGGCGCTATGCAAGTCCCTTTGAAAATATAGAATACACAATTGACGTAAGTGGATTGGCGGTATTTCCAAGTCTGGCCAAAAAAGTGAGCGGTACACCTGTACCTTCAAGACTTGTAATACCAGCGGGTGTTAAAAAGCAGCGTTGGGACCAGCCAACACTGCTTTTTAAGCCTAACGCAAGACTCGTAATCTAGCCGAAGGTTATTAATAGTATGGTCAATCAGTTTCTCTGGATAGCCTCTTTTTACAAATGTATTACCCATTGTTTGTAATCTAGCGGGTAACTTCCTTTTATCCTTTACAATTCTTTATGTACGTAGCAGCTGGCTTTTAGGTGTAGATTGAAAAACACTATCAGGATGGAAACTATTGTATCTCAAGAGTGTTTCTGACTGTAGGTTTTACATATAGGTCAGTTAATAATCTATTGTCTTGTTTGCATACCCTATTATCCAAGAAGCTAATTTCTTCATATGAGTTAGTGAGAGCAAATTTTAAACCTGACATAGAGGAATTAATATCTTCCACAAATTGAAGCAAGGACCCCAATGGATCCCCCATATGCCAAAGATATCATCTATGTACCGTAGCCAAAGTTGACATTCCTTTCTAAACAAGATATTTTCATTGACCTATCTGTTCTAAAAACCACTTATAAATAAGTGGGCATAGGAGGGGGGCACATTGGAGCCCATTGCAGTGCTTCTTTTTTGCATTTAGTAGGTATCCTGGAAAAGGAAATAATTACAGTAGAGAACAAGTCTCAAAAGATCATCAAACAAAATCCCATTGTAGTGAATTATATTGTTCATTTCCTTCCACGAAACCTCTAACAATAGTCAATCCTGCCTCATGAGGTATAGATGTGTATAAACTAAGAACATCTAGGGAAAAAATAATACAGTGTTCCTCAACTTCAACATTTTCCAAAATCTCTAAAAAAAAAAATTTGTATCTTTAATGAAAGATTTTTGTACCTTCATAATAGGAAACAAAATCCTATCCAAAAAGATTAAGATATTGGAAAATATTGATTCAGTGTAAGCCACTATAGGGCGACCTGGGGGATGTATAAGATCCTTGTGGATTTTGGGTAATGTGTAAAAAAACTGAATTTATGCTTACCTGATAAATTACTTTCTCTTACAGGTGTATTCAGTCCACGGATTCATCCTTACTTGTGGGATATTCTCAATCCCTACAGGAAGTGGCAAAGAGAGCACACAGCAAAGCTGTCCATATAGCTCCCCTCAGGCTGCGCCCCCCCAGTCATTCGACCGACGGTTAGGAGAAAAAGGAGAACCATAGGGTGCAGTGGTGACTGTAGTTATTGTAAATTAAATTTGAACCTGACTTAAATATCAGGGTGGGCCGTGGACTGAATACACCTGTAAGAGAAAGTAATTTATCAGGTAAGCATAAATTCTGTTTTCTCTTACTTGGTGTATTCAGTCCACGGATTCATC
Source organism: Bombina bombina (assembly GCF_027579735.1). Lineage (NCBI taxonomy): Eukaryota > Metazoa > Chordata > Amphibia > Anura > Bombinatoridae > Bombina > Bombina bombina. The sequence continues at coordinate 38,576,069 of NC_069502.1, forward strand.
CTTACTTGTGGGATACCAATACCAAAGCAATAGGACACGGATGAAGGGAGGGAACAAGTCAGGTAACCTAAACGGAAGGCACCACTGCTTGCAAAACCTTTCTCCCAAAAATAGCCTCTGCAGAAGCAAAAGTATCGAATTTATAAAATTTGGCAAATGTATGCAGTGAAGACCAAGTCGCTGCCTTACAAATCTGTTTAACAGAAGCCTCATTCTTGAAAGCCCAGGTGAAAGCCACAGCTCTGGTGGAATGAGCTGTAATTCGTTCAGGAGGCTGCTTACCAGCAGTCTCATAAGCCAATCGGATGATGCTTTTCAGCCAGAATGAAAGAGAGGTAGCAGTCGCTTTCTGACCTCTCCTCTTACCAGAATACACAACAAACAAGGATGATGTTTGTCTGAAATCTTTAGTTGCTTTTAAATAGAACTTTAAAGCACGAACCACATCAAGATTGTGTAACAGTCGTTCCGTCTTAGAAACTGGATTAGGGCACAGAGAAGGAACAATGATTTCCTGGTTAATATTCCTATTAGAAACCACCTTTGGAAGGAAACCAGGTTTAGTAAGCAAAACAACCTTAGGGTGAATCACACTGCAAAGCAGACAATTCTGAAACTCCTCGAGCAGAAGAAATAGCTACTAAAAACAAAACTTTCCAAGATAATAACTTGATATCTATGGAATGAAAAGGTTCAAACGGAACCCCTTGAAGAACTGAAAGAACTAAATTTAGACTCCATGGAGGAGCCACAGGTCTGTAGACAGGCTTGATTCTAACTAGGGCCTGTGCAAACGCCTGAATGTCTGGTACAGCTGCCAGACGCTTGTGTAACAAAATAGACAGAGCAGATATCTGTCCTTTTAAGGAACTAGATGACAGACCTTTCTCCAAACTTTCTTGGAGAAAAGACAATATCCTTGGAATCCTAACCTTACTCCACGAGTAACCCTTGGATTCACACCAACAAAGATATTTCTGCCATATCTTATGGTAAATCTTCCTGGTGACAGGCTTTCTGGCCTGTATCAGAGTATCTATAACTGAATCAGAGAAACCCCGCTTAGCTAGAATTAAGTGTTCAATCTCCAAACAGTCAGTTGCAGAGAAACTAGATTTGGATGCTTGAAAGGACCTTGGATTAGAAGATCCTGCTTCGATGGCAGTTTCCATGGTGGGACCGATGACATGTCCACTAGGTCTGCATACCAAGTCCTGCGTGGCCACGCAGGTGCTATCAGAATTACCGAAGCCTTCTTCTGTTTGATTCTGGCTATTAGCCGAGGGAGAAGAGGAAACGGTGGAAAGACATAAGCTAGACTGAATGACCAAGGCGCTATTAATGCATCTATCAATGCCGCCTTGGGATCCCTGGATCTGGATCCGTAAAGGGGAAGTTTGGTGTTCTGACGGGACGCCATCAGATCCAACTCTGGAATGCCCCAAAGCTGGGTCAGCTGAGCAAAAACCTCCGGGTGGAGTTCCCACTCCCCCGGATGGAAAGTCTGACGACTTAGAAAATCCGCCTCCCAGTTGTCTACCCCTGGGATGTGAATTGCAGATAGATGGCAGGAGTGATCCTCCGCCCATTTGATGATCCTGGTTACTTCCTTCATCGCTAGGGAACTCTTTGTTCCTCCCTGATGATTGATGTACGCCACAGTCGTGATGTTGTCCGACTGAAACCTGATGAATTTGGCCTCTGCTAGTTGAGGGCATGCCTGGAGCGTATTGAATATCGCTCTCAGCTCCAAAATGTTTATCGGGAGAAGAGATTCTTCCCGAGACCATAGTCCCTGAATCTTCAGGGAGTTCCAGACCGCACCCCAGCCTACCAGACTGGCATCAGTCGTGACAATGATCCACTCCGGTCTGCGGAAACTCATTCCCTGAGACAGGTGAACTTGAGACAACCACCAGAGAAGAGAGTCTCTGGTTTTTTGATCCATTTGAATTTGAGGAGATAAATCTGCGTAATCTCCATTCCACTGTTTGAGCATGCACAGCTGCAGTGGTCTGAGATGGATTCGGGCGAAAGGGACTACGTCCATTGCCGCAACCATTAAACCAATTACTTCCATGCACTGAGCCACGGAAGGCCGAGAAATGGAATGAAGAACTCGGCAAGTATTCAGCAGTTTTGACTTCCTGACCTCTATCAGAAATCTTTTAATTTCTACCGAGTCTATTAGTGTTCCCAGAAAGGGAACCCTTGTGAGCGGGGACAGAGAACTCTTTTCTACGTTCACCTTCCACCCGTGAGACCTTAGAAAGGCCAGAACGATGTCCGTATGAGCCTTGGCTCTGTGAAAGGACGACGCCTGTATTAATATGTCGTCTAGGTAAGGTGCTACTGCAATGCCCTGCAGTCTTAGAACCGCTAGAAGGGACCCTAGCACCTTTGTGAAAATTCTGGGAGCGGTGGCCAACCCGAAAGGAAGGGCCACGAACTGGTAATGTTTGTCCAGAAAGGCGAACCTTAGGAACTGATGGTGATCTTTGTGGATAGGAATATGTAGGTACGCATCCTTTAGATCCACGGTAGTCATATATTGACCTTCCTGGATCATCGGCAAGATTATCCGAATGGTTTCCATCTTGAAAGACGGAACTCTGAGGAATTTGTTTAGAATTTTTAGATCCAGGATTGGCCTGAAAGTTCCTTCCTTTTTGTGAACTACGAACAGGTTTGAGTAAAAGCCCAGTCCTTGTTCTGCAATTGGAACTGGGTGTATCACTCCCATTTTTAGTAGTTTTCTACACAGCGTAAGAACGCCTGTTTCTTATTTTGGTCTGAAGACAAACGAGAAGTGTGGAACCTTCCCCTTGGGGGAGAATCCTTGAATTCTAGAAGATACCCCTGAGCAACTATTTCTAATGCCCAGGAATCATCAACGTCTCTTGCCCAAGCCTTAGCAAAGAGAGAAAGTCTGCCCCCTACCAGATCCGATCCCGGCTACCCCTTCATGCTGTCTTGGTAGCAGGAGCAGGCTTCTTGGCCTGTTTACCCTTATTCCAGCCCTGCAAGGGTTTCCAGGTTGCTTTGGGCTGGGAAGCGTTATCTTGCTTTGCGGCAGCAGAGGTTGCAGCAGGTCCGCTCCTGAAGTTGCGAAAGGAGCGAAAATTAGCCTTGTTTTTGGCCTTAAACGGCCTATCTTGTGGAAGGGCATGGCCCTTGCCCCCAGTGATATCTGAAATAATTTCTTTCAGCTCTGGGCCGAATAGGGTTTTCCCCTTGAAGGGAATATTTAACAGTTTTGTTTTGGACGACACATCTGCAGACCACGATTTGAGCCAAAGCGCTCTTTGCGCCATGATGGCAAAACCTGAGTTTTTCGCCGCTAGTTTAGCTAATTGGAGAGCGGCATCAGTGATAAAAGAATTAGCCAGCTTCAAAGCGTGAATTCTATCCATGACCTCATCGTATGAAGTCTCCCTATGGAGCGACTCCTCTAGTGCCTCGAACCAAAAAGCCACTGCAGTAGTTACCGGAATAATGCAGGCAATTGGTTGAAGCAGAAAACCTTGCTGAACAAAAATTTTCTTCAGCAATCCTTCCAATTTTTTATACATAGGATCTTTGAAAGCACAACTGTCCTCTATTGGTATAGTTGTACGCTTAGCCAGTGTTGAAACAGCCCCCTCTACCTTAGGGACCGTCTGCCACGCGTCCCGCCTAGGGTCGTTTATGGGGAACATTTTCTTAAAGATAGGTGGGGGAACAAAGGGTACACCTGGTCTCTCCCACTCCTTAGTCACAATATCCGCCCCCCTCTTTGGGATCGGAAATGCCTCAGTGTATACAGGGACCTCTAAAAATCTGTCCATTTTACACAATTTTTCAGGGACCACCATGGGGTCACAATGATCCAGCGTAGCTAAAACCTCCTTAAGCAGGACGCGGAGGTGTTCCAGCTTAAATTTAAACGCTAAGGAATCTGACTCTGCCTGCTGAGAAACTTTTCCTGTGTCAGAAATTTCTCCCTCAGACAGCCCTTCCCTCACTGCTACCTCTGAGTTTTGTGAGGGTACTACAGATAAATTATCCAAAGCTTCAGATTGCTCATCCTCTGTATTTAAAACTGAGCTATCGCACTTTCTTGGAAAACTGGCAGTTTGGATAAAAATGCTGCAACGGAATTATCCATTACTAATTCTTGTAAACTAATAGGGGCCAATGCGCTAGAGGTACTAGGCATTGTTAGCGCGGGCGTAACTGGTGTAGACACGTGGGGGGAGGAAGAAGGACTATCCTCATTACCCTCCATTAAGGAATCATCTTGGGCAGCATTTTTAATAGTCACTGGATGATCTTTAAAATGCTTAGATGTTTTTGCACACTTTAAACATAAATGCAATGGGGGTACTGCCATGGCTTTTGAACATAAAGAACAAGGTCTATCTGAAGGCTCAGACATGTTTGACAGACTCAGACAACACTAAAATATTGAAAAAAATACTTTTTGAAAAAACGTTACTGTCTCTTTAAATAATAAAAGGCACACACTTTTTTACCAAATCATCAAAAAACATCCGATCTTAATGAAATTTTCACCACATGATCCTAATGCCTTGAAATGATTGCACACAAATTTTCAAATCGTTTAACCCCTTAATGCCCAAACCGGAGCAAAATTAAGTCAACACCCGGTTTAACCCACTACAGTACGATGCAACAGTCTTTGCTGTGGCTTTACCTTCCTTTAGGGTTATTTGCAGGTGTAAATTAAGCCTCCCTGAAGTCCTCCTGTACTCTAAAGGCTCTGCACATGAAGCTGTATGGAGCTGTGTTGCAAATCAACTGCGCAATTGAGGCGCGAAAATGAGGCCCCCTCCTTCATTACTCCAGAGTTATGGGGCCTTTCTGAGTCAGATTAGCTGTCTTACAAAATGCCAGGCGTAAAAAAGTCCCCAAAAAGTGTTTCCAACGTCTAAAACGCTTAATAAATATAAGATTACATTAATAAAGTAATCGATTTAGCCCATCACAGTGTCTGTCAGTATTAAAGCCCTTAACTGAAGCCATCATTCTATACTGTGTCTCAGAAAATGGCTTACCTTCCCTCATGGGATTTCTGTCAGTCTTCTAGCACTACCAGGTCTTGTTAGAAAAAATGACTGACATACCTTAAGCAGTATAAGCCTGCAAACTGTTACCCCCAACTGAAGTTCTCCTGTACTCAACAGTCCTGTGTGTGAACAGCAATGGATTTTAGTTACAACATGCTAAAATCTTTTTCCTCTCAGCAGAAATCTTCATCACTTTCTGCCTCAGAGTAAATAGTACAAACCGGCACTATTTTAAAATAACAAACTCTTGATTGAAGAAATAAAAACTACAAATCTAACACCACATACTCTTTACCCTCCCGTGGAGATGCTACTTGTTAGAGCGGCAAAGAGAATGACTGGGGGGCGGAGCCTGAGTGGAGCTATATGGACAGCTTTGCTGTGTGCTCTTTTTGCCACTTCCTGTAGGGATTGAGAATATCCCACAAGTAAGGATGAATCCGTGGACTGAATACACCAAGTAAGAGAAAACAGGAGTTACTGGGAATCTTTTCCATAAAAAATCATAAACTGATTTTGTGATAATACCATGATTATGTGCCCTATCCAAGATGACTGTTATTTGAATAGCAGCAGACAATTGGTGGAGTATTTCCTGCATATAATATTCTGTATCTAACACAATAACTGCTCCTCCCTTATCCGCATTTTTAACGGTAATTTCTTTGTTGTTCTTTAATTTAGAAATAGCATCTTTCTCTTCCCTTGTTAGATTATATTTGCACAGTTCAGGAGTTTACTCTGATTTTTTAAAAAGAGCATATACATCTTTTTGTACAAATTTGGCAAAGGTTTCAACCCCTGGGTTACTGGTAGGGGGAACAAAAGAAGATGTTATGTTAAGGCCAACAGTATTCAAATCAAGTGCTATTGAATCTACTTTATTAACATCATTTTTTAAACACATTTCCATATTCTCAAAAAGAGCCTTTAATCTCAATATCCTGAAAAATGTATACAGATCCTTATCAACACCACACAGTCCTTAATTGGACAGAAAGACAGTCCCTTGTGGGCTGTGTTATATAGGTGAGACCACCCAGGCTGTCAGGGATTGGTTCTGCCAACATAAAACTTCTATTAGATCTAAGGACATGACTCTGCCAGTTTCTGCCCATTTTGTACAAATGGGTCACTCAGTAAGTCAACTTCGCTACCAGGTTATTGACCATATTCCCCAACTTAGGAGAGGTGGGAATAGAGAATTTAGGCTAAAACAAAAGGAGGTATGATGGATTAAATTTTTGAATACCCTTCATTCTAATGGTCTGAATAAGGATTATGATTTGCATTTATTTTTATGATTTGTGTATATAAAAAAGTTGTTATTGTATTTTCTTACTGTCCCCACAAGATGTCACTGCCTTATTGCAAGTATGACTGGAAAGGCAGGGGTTAAAATGTGTCAGAGGCAATTAGTGATTTGATTGGTTCAGGTAAGCTTTTTAAATGTGTGTGTTCACCTGTTCAACGATGCATGATTAAGGACCATGTAGGTTAGAAACGTCGCTCTGTTTTGAGGTCTTATATCCTCCAATAAATAATTGTCACCAGAAACTGCTGTGGTGCTGTCACATCCTTTCTCTGGACTATATATATATATATATATATATATATATATATATATATATATATATATATATATTTCCATGTAAAGTTAGCACTCTAGCATGACTTCTTAGAGCCTGAGTCATAAATGTGTCTAGGTGTAAAAAAAGACTCTTCTCTACATTTCAAAGTTTTTACATTTATCATTTCCAACGTTTCAGCCCCAAACTGGGCCTTTGTCAAGGTTGGGGCCGAAACGTTAGAAACAATAAATGTAAAAACTTTGAAAAGGAGAGAAGAATCTTTTTTGTACACCTATATATATATGTACACACAGTATATGAATATATATATTACCATGAATGGTAATTTAAGCAGGAGTGATATGCAGATTCTTCTAAATTTCTGCTAAAAAAATGAATGTTTGTAAATAAAACATATTTGTATTAATTGTTTTAAATAATTATATGTTATTAAAAGGGACATAAAATGCAAAACTTTTCTTTCATGATACAGATAGAGCAAGGGCTCACTGTATCCGGGGCCACTGGCCAAGTGTTCTTTTCACATGAGGGCCACTTAAACAGATTGAGTGCTCTGGAACTGGGCATACTAACAACTGGAAGTGACATTTACCCAGTAGTAGTGCATGCTGGGATTTGTAGTCCCCAATAGACATACACAGTGTATATTTAACTTGTTTAAAAAGTGATATTTATCCAAGCAATGCATAATGGTAGTCTACACTGGGCAATGCTTGTCTTTATATTTTTCTTATGAGTGCCTATATAGAGCAACTTGTTTACACCTCTTAGAACCCTAAAATTATCTTGAGGGCCGCATATAGGGTTGCCACCTCAGCCATGTTTTCCTGGACAATTATGAGTTACACATGCTGCAGGGTGTGCAGGAAGGAACATGTATTGTGTTTATGGACAGCACTATTCATAGGCACTATACATATTCCTCCCTGCACACCCTGCAGCATGTGTAACTTATAAGTGTTCTGTATTTTAAGGGACGGGTGGCAACCCTAGCCGCATATGGCCTCAGGGCCGGTACTTTGAGACAACTGAGATAGAGCACACAATTTTTACACAACTTTCTAAATTACTTCTATGATCATATTTTATTTGTTTTCTTGTTATCCTTTGTTGAAAAGCAGGGATCTAAGCTGAGTGTGCACGTATCTGCAGCACTATATGGCAGCAGTTTTGCTATAATGTTATACATTAGCAAGAGCACTAGGTGGCAGCACTTTTTCCTGTCATGTAGTACTAATGTTATACATCAGCAAGAGCACTAGATGGCAGCACTATTTCCTGTCATGTAGTACTAATGTTATACATTAGCAAGAGCACTCGATGGCAGCACTTTTTCCTGTCATGTAGTACTAATGTTATACATCAGCAAGAGCACTAGATGGCAGCACTATTTCCTGTCATGTAGTACTAATGTTATACATTAGCAGGAGCACTAGATGGCAGCACTATTTCCTGTCATGTAGTACTAATGTTATACATTAGCAAGAGAACTAGAGGGCAGCACTATTTCCTGTCATGTAGTACTAATGTTATACATTAGCAAGAGCACTAGAGGGCAGCACTATTTCCTGTCATGTAGTACTAATGTTATACGTTAGCAAGAGCACTAGATGGCAGCACTATTTCCTGTCATGTAGTACTAATGTTATACACTAGCAAGAGCACTAGATGGCAGCACTATTTCCTGTCATGTAGTACTAATGTTATACATTAGCAAGAGCACTAGATGGCAGCAATATTTCTGTCATGTAGTACTAATGTTATGCATAAGCAAGAGCACTAGATGGCAGCACTATTTCCTGTCATGTAGTACTAATGTTATACATTAGCAAGAGCACTAGAGGGCAGCACTATTTCCTGTCATGTAGTACTAATGTTATACATTAGCAAGAGCACTAGATGGCAGCACTATTTCTGTCATGTAGTACTAATGTTATACATCAGCACGAGCACGAGATGGCAGCACTATTTCCTGTCATGTAGTACTAATGCTATACATTAGCAAGAGCACTAGATGGCAGCACTACTTCCTGTCATGTAGTACTAATGTTATACATTAGCAAGAGCACTAGATGGCAGCACTATTTCCTGTCATGTAGTACTAATGTTATACATTAGCAAGAGCACTAGAGGGCAGCACTATTTCCTGTCATGTAGTACTAATGTTATACATTAGCAGGAGCACTAGATGGCAGCACTATTTCCTGTCATGTAGTACTAATATTATACATTAGCAAGAGCACTAGATGGCAGCACTATTTCCTGTCATGTAGTACTAATGTTATACATTAGCAAGAGCACTAGATGGCAGCACTATTTCCTGTCATGTAGTACTAATGTTATACATTAGCAAGAGCACTAGATGGCAGCACTATTTCCTGTCATGTAGTACTAATGTTATACATTAGCAAGAGCACTAGAGGGCAGCACTATTTCCTGTCATGTAGTACTAATGTTATACATTAGCAAGAGCACTAGATGGCAGCACTATTTCCTGTCATGTAGTACTAATGTTATACATCAGCAAGAGCACTAGATGGCAGCACTATTTCCTGTCATGTAGTACTAATGTTATACATCAGCAAGAGCACTAGATGGCAGCACTATTTCCTGTCATGTAGTACTAATGTTATACATTAGCAAGAGCACTAGATGGCAGCACTATTTCCTGTCATGTAGTACTAATGTTATACATTAGCAAGAGCACTAGATGGCAGCACTATTTCCTGTCATGTACTACTAATGTTATACATCAGCAAGAGCACTAGATGGCAGCACTATTTCCTGTCATGTAGTACTAATGTTATACATTAGCAAGAGCACTAGATGGCAGCACTATTTCCTGTCATGTAGTACTAATGTTATACATTAGCAAGAGCACTAGAGGGCAGCACTATTTCCTGTCATGTAGTACTAATGTTATACATTAGCAAGAGCACTAGATGGCAGCACTATTTCCTGTCATGTAGTACTAATGTTATACATTAGCAAGAGCACTAGATGGCAGCACTATTTCCTGTCATGTAGTACTAATGTTATACATTAGCAAGAGCACTAGATGGCAGCACTATTTCCTGTCATGTAGTACTAATGTTATACATCAGCAAGAGCACTAGATGGCAGCACTATTTCCTGTCATGTAGTGCTAATGTTATACATTAACAAGAGCACTAGATATCAGCACTATTTCCAGTCATGTAGTGCTAATGTTATACATTAACAAGAGCACTAGATGGCAGTACTATTTCCTGTCATGTAGTGCTATTGTTATACATTAACAAGAACACTAGATGGCAGCACTATTTCCTGTCATGTAGTACTATTGTTATACATCAGCAAGAGCACTATATGGCAGCACTATTTCCTGTCATGTAGTGCTAATGTTATACATTAACAAGAGCACTAGATGGCAGCACTATTTCCTGTCACGTAGTGCTATTGTTATACATTAACAAGAACACTAGATGGCAGCACTATTTCCTGTCATGTAGTGCTATTGTTATACATTAGCAAGAGCACTAGATGGCAGCATTATTTCCTGTCATGTAGTACTAATGTTATACATTAGCAAGAGCACTAGATGGCAGCACTATTTCCTGTCATGTAGCACTAATGTTATACATTAGCAAGAGCACTAGATGGCAGCACTATTTCTGTCATGTAGTACTAATGTTATACATCAGCAAGAGCACTAGATGGCAGCACTATTTCCTGTCATGTAGTACTAATGTTATACATTATCAAGAGCACTAGATGGCAGCACTATTTCCTGTCATGTAGTTCTAATATTATACATTAGCAAGAGCACTAGATGGCAGCACTATTTCCTGTCATGTAGTACTAATGTTATACATTAGCAAGAGCACTAGAGGGCAGCACTATTTCCTGTCATGTAGTACTAATGTTATACGTTAGCAAGAGCACTAGATGGCAGCACTATTTCCTGTCATGTAGTACTAATGTTACACATTAGCAAGAGCACTAGATGGCAGCACTATTTCCTGTTATGTAGTACTAATGTTATACATTAGCAAGAGCACTAGATGGCAGCACTATTTCCTGTCATGTAGTACTAATGTTATACGTTAGCAAGAGCACTAGAGGGCAGCACTATTTCCTGTCATGTAGTACTAATGTTATACGTTAGCAAGAGCACTAGATGGCAGCACTATTTCCTGTCATGTAGTACTAATGTTACACATTAGCAAGAGCACTAGATGGCAGCACTATTTCCTGTCATGTAGTACTAATGTTATACATTAACAAGAGCATTAGAGGGCAGCACTATTTCCTGTTATGTAGTACTAATGTTATACATTAACAAGAGCATTAGAGGGCAGCACTATTTCCTGTCATGTAGTACTAATGTTATACATTAGCAAGAGCACTAGATGGCAGCACTATTTCCTGTCATGTAGTACTAATGTTATACATTAGCAAGAGCACTAGATGGCAGCACTATTTCTGTCATGTAGTACTAATGTTATACATTAGCAAGAGCACTAGAGGGCAGCACTATTTCCTGTCATGTAGTACTAATGTTATACATTAGCAAGAGCACTAGATGGCAGCACTATTTCCTGTCATGTAGTACTAATGTTATACATTAACAAGAGCATTAGAGGGCAGCACTATTTCCTGTCATGTAGTACTAATGTTATACATTAGCAAGAGCACTAGATGGCAGCACTATTTCATGTCATGTAGTACTAATGTTATACATTAGCAAGAGCACTAGATGGCAGCACTATTTCCTGTCATGTAGTACTAATGTTATACATTAGCAAGAGCACTAGATGGCAGCACTATTTCATGTCATGTAGTACTAATGTTATACATTAGCAAGAGCACTAGATGGCAGCACTATTTCCTGTCATGTAGTACTAATGTTATACATCAGCAAGAGCACTAGATGGCAGCACTATTTCCTGTCATGTAGTACTAATGTTATACATCAGCAAGAGCACTAGATGGCAGCACTATTTCCTGTCATGTAGTACTAATGTTATACATCAGCAAGAGCACTAGATGGCAGCACTATTTCCTGTCATGTAGTACTAATGTTATACATCAGCAAGAGCACAAGATGGCTGCACTATTTCCTGTCATGTAGTACTAATGTTATACACTAGCAAGAGCACTAGATGGCAGCACTATTTCCTGTCATGTAGTACTAATGTTATACACTAGCAAGAGCACTAGATGGCAGCACTATTTCCTGTCATGTAGTGCTAATGTTATACATTAGCAAGAGCACTAGATGGCAGCACTATTTCCTGTCATGTAGTACTAATCTTATACATTAGCAAGAGCACTAGATGACAGCACTATTTCCTGTCATGCAGTACTAATGTTATATATTAGCAAGAGCACTAGATGGCAGCACTATTTGCTGTCATGTAGTACTAATGTTATACATTAGCAAGAGCACTAGATGGCAGCACTATTTCCTGTCATGTAGTACTAATGTTATACATCAGCAAGAGCACTAGATGGCAGCACTATTTCCTGTCATGTAGTACTAATGTTATACATCAACAAGAGCATTAGAGGGCAGCACTATTTCCTGTCATGTAGTACTAATGTTATACATCAGCAAGAGCATTAGATGGCAGCACTATTTCCTGTCATGTAGTACTAATGTTATACATCAGCAAGAGCACTAGATGGCAGCACTATTTTCTGTCATGTAGTACTAATGTTATACATTAGCAAGAGCACTAGAGGGCAGCACTATTTCCTGTCATGTAGTACTAATGTTATACATTAGCAAGAGCACTAGAGGGCAGCACTATTTCCTGTCATGTAGTACTAATGTTATACATCAGCAAGAGCACTAGATGGCAGCACTATTTCCTGTCATGTAGTACTAATGTTATACATCAGCACGAGCACTAGATGGCAGTACTATTTCCTGTCATGTAGTACTAATGTTATACATTAGCAAGAGTACTAGATGGCAGCACTATTTCCTGTCATGTAGTACTAATGTTATACATTAGCAAGAGCACTAGATGGCAGCACTATTTCCTGTAATGTAGTGCTTCAGGCATGTGCACGATACCTATCTAGATATGTCTTCAACAAAGAATAACATGAGAATAAAGCAAATTTGATACTTAAAGTCCATTAGAAACTTTTTTTTTTAATTGTATTCTCTATCTAAATCATGAAAGAAAATGTTGAGGTTTAATGTCCCTTTAAGGCCAGCGTGTTACTTTGCTTAGTACAAATAATAAAGCTACCAGAACCAGTACAAATGGAAAAGGTTGTAATTTACTGTATTATTTACCTGTGATCTGGATTAGTCATTCTACCTTTTGTGACTTCAGAATCCTTAGTGTATCGCAAAAATAATGATAAAATGCCCCAGAGGAACCCCCGGGCCCTGATAGAGCAACTTCACAGCAAATACATAAACAAGCACTTCTCTCTCTCATAGCCACGTACCACTGCTATCCAAGGACAAGTGACTGCTGTCTTTCACTTTGCATCAACCTATTGGTTATTTCATTGTCAAAAAAGAGGTCTTTAAGGGCCCACAGACACAAATAAAAGAAAACATGAAGTATAAAACATTTACATCATATCTATAGTTTGTAGATACCAACCACGAATATTAATAATTATTAATAATAAAATTACCATTAACAGAACTGAGGGAACAAAATGGACCAGAACCAACATTACAGAAGTGGTGCTTAAAGTGATAGAAATGTGTATGGGGGATTTACATGCTAAGTAGAGGCATTCTTGTAATATACTTCTATTAGCAAAAAGGCTTCTAGTAAAAGTGATTACCGTTTCTCAGCGGCATACGCACATATGCTGTGAGTGCTCTGTGCACAGACATTCAAACCCCACACCTTCTCGGATAGCCAGCTTGTAAGTCGTCACTGTTGCACTACACCGGCGCTCTGCGCAGGCATGGTGTTTGTATCCTCCAGTCACACAGAGCATACGTGCGTATGCTGCAGATACAGTAATAACATTTACTAGAAGCATTTTTGCTAATGGAAGAATAATGACAAAATACGACTTTATCAAATTAAATTGTATTCATGCCCATTTCAATGTCTTCCTTTCCCTCCCTTTAACAGCAGAAATGAAACAACTCTTGCATTTGGGTAAAACCCCCACTTGTACCAAGCTCCCTAGCGAAACCAAAAAGCAAATTCTGTAAACTATTTTTGTCAATATGCTACAAATGATCTAAACAGTGACTGATTTGCAGAAAAACATGGTCACCACTTGCTTTTTGGTCACTTTAGGGAGCATGTGACAAGTTAATTTATATACAGTCACTTATATAGTATAGTACTGGCTAACAGGGAAGGTCTATACTAAGCGTGCTAGGTGGGACTGCGCCATTAAACAAACAATAATCCTCAGCACAAAAAGCTGGGCCCCTATGTTTTATCAGAGTCCTTACCTCCCTCTTCCACTTGGCCAGCCACTCATCTCGTTTCCGCTTGGGGATGTAATATGGGTCTCCAGCCTGGAAGGGAAGTCTTTGCATGGGCCTCTGACGCAGACTGGATTGCAAGCCCAACCCTCCGCGCAGCCGGCCTCTGTATCCCTGCTCAAAGGCAGTTAGAAAGACAATTAACACCCTGTTAAATTAGTAGAAAAACTACTGTTTCTAGTTTTGATCAATGCAAACTACCATAACATTTAATGGGGCAGTCCCACTTAGCTAGACATGTTCTCATAGAAAGTCCTTGCGTAACAGTCATCTGTATCAGGCTGTTATCCTGCAGTCAGCTGGAGATCACACGGACACTTTGCATTATAGCGATATTGCCTTAAAGGGACATACAACACTGTGTAATTACAATACTATTATGTAGCCTTGCAATGAATTAACCTACTTGTCCATTGTGAAATAGTTCTGAATACATTAACACCTTGTTTTACTGTAATTGTTTTTCAATGTCCAAACTCCCATCAGCACATTTCTCATTTAAAGGAACCAATCCTACTTATTCACGCATTTTGGGCCAGATTACAAATGGCGCGTTAACAATTACGCACAAGCAAAAAGGGGTTTATCGTGGGTGTTTGTGCGTGTTGGGTTTACCACTGGTATTACAGGTTGAAAGTAAACATGATTGCATGAGCGCAAACGTGATTTTTATGCTAAAATGATTAATGCTTCCTCAGAACTCTGGTTAACTGTTTTGTGAAACAATTAGGTGTCACAAAACACATCAAAAATATATTGTAAAGTACAGTTACACACATAATAACACTATCTAATAACAATACATTACACAGTACAGTTACACACATAATAACACTATCTAATAACAATACATTACACAGTACAGTTACACTCATAATAACACCATCTAATAAATATACATTACACAGTACAGTTACACTCATAATAACACCATCTAATAAATATACATTACACAGTACAGTTACACACATAATAACACCATCTAATAAATATACATTACACAGTACAGTTACACTCATAATAACACCATCTAATAAAGATACATTACACTGTACAGTTACACACATAATAACACCATCTAATAAATATACATTACACCATACAGTTACACACATAATAACACTGTCTAATAAATACACATTACACAGTAGTTACACTCATAATAACACCATCTAATAAATATACATTACACAGTACAGTTACACACATAATAATACCATCTAACAAATATACATTACACAGTACAGTTACACACATAATAACACTATCTAATAAATATGCATTACACAGTACAGTTACACGCATAATAACACTATCTAATAAATATACATTACACAGTACAGTTACACTCATAATAACATTATCTAATAAATATACATTACACAGTACAGTTACAGACATAATAACACCATCTAATAAATATACATTACACAGTACAGTTACAGACATAATAACACAATCTAATAAATATACATTACACAGTACAGTTACAGACATAATAACACCATCTAATAAATATACATTACACAGTACAGTTACAGACATAATAACACCATCTAATAAATATACATTACACAGTACAGTTACACTCATAATAACACCATCTAATAAATATACATTACACAGTACAGTTACACTTATAATAACACAATCTAATAAATATACATTACACAGTACAGTTACACTCATACCACTATCTAATAAATATACATTACACAGCACAGTTACACACAAAATAACACTGTCTAATAAATATACATTACGTACAGTTACACTCATTATAATACCATCTAATAAATATACATTACACAGTAGTTACACTCATAATAACACCATCTAATAAATATACATTACACAGTATAGTTACACTCATAATAACACTATCTAATAAACATTACACAGTAAAGTTACACTCATAATAACACCATCTAATAAATATACATTACACAGTACAGTTACACTCATAATAACACCATCTAATAAATATACATTACACAGTACAGTTACACTCATAATAACACTATCTAATAAATATACATTACACAGTACAATTACACTATAATAACACCATCTAATAAATATACATTACACAGTACAGTTACACTAATAACTTTATATGTATGTTTACATTTATATGTGTTTACAGATGTATATATGTATTTATATGTGTATATATGTATTAGATATGTGCAGCTTCGAAAAATTCGGTTCGGATCGATTCGGACCGATTCGAATTTCGGTTCGGATCGATTCAAAAGAAATCGAATGAATTAGTTTCGGATTCTTTCGGATTCATGGAAAATTTAGTTTGAATCGATTCGGAATTTCGGTCAGTGTTAAGTGGGATGTGCTGTGTATTACACTAGTATACTGTACAATACTAGTGTAATACACAGCCATCCGAATCCATCCAAATCTACCAAATGAATTCGAATCGATTCAGATTTATTCAGTAGATTCGGCACTACCGCAATTCGGAAATTCGAATCGATCCGAATCTCCGAATTCGACAAATTCATCAGAATTTCAATTCGGACCGAATCGAATCGCACATGTCTAATATGTATTTACAGACATATAAACACATAAATATATATGTATACATATATAGACATATACAAGTGCATTGGAGCCCTATGCAGTCAAGTAGATGAAAACATGTAAAATTATATTTATGCAATATTCATATTTAAGAAAGTGTTATACTGTGTATTTACTGTAAATATTTCACATTCCAATGTTCTGCACATGGGGAAATATGTTCCAAGTATTTTTAAATAGATATTCCTATATATATTTATATATCTATACCTATATATAATCATATATATATATATATATATATATATATATATATATATATATATATATATATAGTTAGAGATACATATTGCACCTAAATACCATCAGAGAAAACTGTTTACTTTCAACTTGTAATACGAGCGCTACCCAATACGCTCACATTTTTTTACTTCTAGCGGAGTTAGTGCTCAAGCAGGAGTGTTAAATTCCGTTCCCCTGTAATCTGGCACTTTATATTACAATTTTAAAGTGTTGTATGTCCCTATTTTTATATTATTTTTAATGCGCAGTCTCAGGATGTTTATCCCCTAACTGAATGTTACACTTTTACAAAGATACAGAAGTTTCATGCTGATACAGAAAGAAATCTAGAATATGAGCAGTTATCAAGCCAATGTGTCCTTTGCTGTAAACATAACATTGTATTATAATTCCCTGTATTGTCATCAAGCAAAGGGGTTGTCTTTATAATTCTAAATAAACTCTAAAAATAAAGCCATATTGTTAGAAAAAAACTTCTGTCTTGTTAGCTGAAGTCCTGGTCAGATACTGGTGCCCATGTTAGAAAATAATATTATCTCTTCGCTTCTGGTTTTTTTCTTGAGTCCAGAGAGCCAAAAATGTTTGTTTAGGGACAACCCAACGAGAGGACAGTGACTTCTAGGAGAATCAAAGAGCTCCCAGACATAAACAACATCAAGAGGTCTATTTAACAAAGGTCTTGCGGACCTGATCCGACAGTGCGGATCAGGTCCGCAAGACCTCGCTGAATGCGGAGAGCAATACGCTCTCCATATTCAGCATTGCACCAGCAGCTCACTGACTATACGTTATTGATCATAAAAGTCACAACATACTTTAATAGCAGAAGACTAGCAATAGCACAAAAATGCACATATGTCCACATACGAATACATCTTGAATACTGAAAACAACATTTAAACTTTTAGCTGCAACCCTGAAATATTTGAACATAATAAAAATATTTTTTTTAAAAAAAGTATTAAAAGGCATTAAATGAAATTTAGAGTATCAAGGAATTTATAGCATTAGGAGTCCATTGGTAATAAATATAGGTGAACGTGTCTGGAGGAAATCCCGCTCTGAACCCGATTTCATGCACTATAAGTTAATTCTCTACTCTTACACCTCTGCCCTTCGCTTAGCTAAGCAAACCTACTTCTCTTCTCTTATATGCACTCACTCCTCAAACCCTAAAACACACTCTTTTCCATTTTCAACTCTCTCCTCCACCCTCCTGCACCATCCACCTCATCTGCATTCAGTGCTCAAGACCTTGCTGACTATTTCTCAATAAATTACTTGCAATCCGAGGAAACATCCCAACACAAACCTGCAATCTCCCAATTCCCCCCCCAGTCACCCCCTCTGCCACTCTCTGCACCCTCCTCCCAACCACTGAGAGTGAAGTGGCTTCCCTTTTGTCTTCCTCACACCTCACTACCTGCCCACTTGACCCTATTCCTTCACATCTAATTCCTCCTCTGTCTACCACCCTCACTCTGGCTCTTACTCACATATTTAACCTATTCCTTTCTACTGGCTCGCCTCCTTCAAACATGCAAAGGTCACCCCTATCCTCAAAAAATCCTCCCTCGACCCTAACTCCCCTGCAAACTACCGCCCCATATCACTGCTCCCAGTAGCTTCAAAACTCCTTGAAAAACTAGTTTTCAATCGCCTAACCCACTTCCTGTCCTCCAACTCATTGCTCGACCCCCTGCAATCTGGCTTCCGTCCCCAACACTCAACTGAGACTGCCCTCACCAAGGTTACTAATGATCTCCTTTCTGCTAAAAACAAAGGCTACTACTATATACTCATCTTACTTGACCTATCTGCTGCCTTTGACACTGTTGACCATCCCCTTCTCCTACGATCTCTCAGTTCTCTTGGTCTGTGTGACACTGCCCTCTCCTGGATTCACTCTTATCTCTCTAACAGATACCTCTCCGTCTCTTTTGCTCATGACTCCTC
Organism: Bombina bombina; assembly: GCF_027579735.1. Classification (NCBI taxonomy): domain Eukaryota; kingdom Metazoa; phylum Chordata; class Amphibia; order Anura; family Bombinatoridae; genus Bombina; species Bombina bombina. Next base: position 38,594,995 of record NC_069502.1, read on the forward strand.
CTCTCTATTGCCCCTGTCTGTTGGAGTACCTCAAGGCTCTGTCCTGGGTCCTCTACTCTTCTCTATTTACACTTCTTCACTGGGTAAACTTATCAACAGCTATGGCTTCAGCTATCACCTCTATGCTGATGATACCCAGATCTACCTTTCCACCCCTGCACTCTCTCCTTCTGTCAACTCTCACATCAGCGACTGCTTATCTGGCATTTCCTCCTGGATGGCCTCTCACCACCTAAAAATAAATATGTCCAAGACCGAACTACTTCTAATTCCCCCCTCTAGCTCCACTCCAGTCTCTAATTTTTCTATCACTGTTGGCGGCACCACTATCTCCCCATCACCCCAAGTCCGCTGCCTCGGAGTCACGCTTGACTCAAATCTGTCCTTTATTCCCCACATCCAACTGCTCTCTTCATCCTGCCGCAACCACCTACGCAATATCTCCAAAATTCGTCTGTTTCTGAGTGCTGAAACTACCAAACAGCTCATCCACTCCCTGGTAATTTCCCGACTTGACTACTGTAACAACTTACTAACTGGCCTCCCTCTCTCCAGCCTCTCTCCCCTCCAATCCATCCTAAATGCATCTGCCAGGCTAATCCACATCTCTCGACGCTCTGTTTCTGCTGCACCTCTCTGTAAGTCCCTTCACTGGCTCCCCATTCACAACAGAGTTAAATTCAAAATTCTCACCCTGACCTACAAAGCCCTCACCAATTTTTCCCCCTCCCTACCTGTCCTCACTCATCAACAAATATACTCCTGCCCGTCCCCTAAGATCCAACAATGACCTGCTTCTTGCGTCCTCTACCATCACCTCCTCTCATTCTAGACTACAGGACTTCTCTCGTGCGGCACCAACCCTCTGGAATGCACTTCCTCGAGATGTCAGACTTGTCCCTAACCTCCCCTCCTTTAAACGTTCCCTAAAGACCTTTCTGTTCAGGGAAGCTTATCACCCAACTTATCAAAAAAATAACTTCACTTAACTAACAGTTGCCCTCTATCTCCTCACTAATATCATTCTCACCTCTGCAGTCCCCACCTCCTGTTTCCAATCCTCTTACCCGTCTAGATTTAAGTTCCCACGGGAATAGGGCCCTCAATTCCCCCTGTATTTGTCTGTAAAATGTTGTGTCTTATCGTATTGTTTCTCCACTGTACTGTTATCCTTGTACCCATGGGCAGCGCTGCAGAATTTGTCGGCGCTTTATAAATAAATAATAATAATAAATATATATATATATATATGTATATATATACATACATATACACACACACACACATTTATCAGACTATTATAGTTAAAATATATACTTCTCTGCCCCCCCTCCCCACCTGAAGTACAAAGCTGCAGAAAAAAAGTGTCCATTTTTTTTTAAATTCCCTGATTGTTGCTCATTTTAGAGGAATAAGCACAGTATTCTAGGAGTTACATAGCATTCTGGAATTTATAGTTCACTATTTCCCTCTCAGTATTGTGCCCCTGCAGTTCTGGACTCTAATTCCTAGCATGCAATTTACAATGGTGGGGAGTGAGCTTCCTAGAGGACAGAAAGTTTTGCATAAGGTCACCCCCCCTCCTCCATGCTTTGTGTGTATGCTTTGAGCCATGTAGGGGCATTTCCACTTCCACCATCATTTTAACAGCAGCAAAGAATAAGGTATCTCATTAATAACAATTGGCTCTGCATTGACATTTTCTGTGCAATAGCTTGTGAAACGTTTTGCCAATAGCACAAATAGAGGAATGTTTATTTGGCATATTTTAGGTCATGTAATGCTAAGAGTTGTAGGGTTTATATTTATAGGTTAAAACTTATGTTGGTTCTTTAGTGCTTAATTGTTATTATGTTTTTCTTATTTATAACTGTATAATGCAACAGATCAAATAAACAAAGCACTGATAAATAAAACTATATTCTCTATTTTCATTTACAAGTTAGGCGTCTGGATATTTATAATGTTCTAGAAAACTAGGACTAGTAGCATTTTGGGATAATTTTCAACCCCTGATTTATATATATATATATATATATATATATATATATATATATATATATATATATATATATATATATATATATATATATATATATATGTGTGTGTGTGTGTGTGTGTATTTATTGTCTGGGCATATTTCACTTTATGGACCCCTGGAAAAATTTCTGCGGATGCCAATGACTTGCAGAAACCAACTAGGTCTCTAAGCTTAATACCTCAGTGCTCCCTTTAGTCAGTTTATTATTTATTCCATGAAGTTCTGGTAACATTCACAAATTTATTATAATTATATAGAATACTGTGTCATGGTAACATAAAAAGCCACCAGATTTATATATTAAAGAACAAGATAACAACATCCAGCACCTGCATCAGAGTCTATTTTTCTTGCGATTGGATCATGGTGAGAAAGAGAAAAACAATAATGATTGGCCAGCTATATAACAGGATAAACAACAGTAAAACAAGAGGTGATCACAATACACAAATATAATGAGACCATTAGATAGCTCATCACCAAACAGCAGATCCATAGGCAATTAGAAACAAATATTATTTTATCATTTGTATGGTAACAAATTAATATAAAACCAAATTAAGAGCAAAGCTTAAGAAATGTGCACAAACCTAATGACGTGGAGTTAAATAGACAAATATACAGAAAGAGAAGCGCTTACCCAGGAAAGGACAACGGCTCAGAAAGCTTTGTCTTTGGTGGGTCACCACCTGGGAGCAGCCTCTTTTAACCTAACTGTGCCTTTCACAAGGGAGCGCTTTCCTGATGTATATCAGTCTGATCCCACCTAATGAGGACTGTCCTCCAGTACCAAAATACCAGGCAATTCTCCTCTGGACAAGGAACATGGCAGCCCCAGTTGATCATTTTGGCCTTCTGTAGGCCTCATCAGTGAGGTGCAGCCTTCTGTAGGCCTCAACAGTAAGGTGCAGCCTTCTGTGGGCCTTATCAGTAAGGTGCAGGCTTCTGTAGGCCTCATCAGTGAGGTGCAGTCTTCTGTAGGCCTTATCAGTGAGGTGCATCCTTCTGTAGACCTCATCAGTGAGGTGCAGTCTTCTGTAGGCCTCATCAGTGAGGTGCAGCCTTCTGTAGGCCTCATCAGTGAGGTGCAGCCTTCTGTAGGCCTCATCAGTGAGGTGCAGCCTTCTGTAGGCCTCATCAGTGAGGTGCAGCCTTCTGTAGACCTCATCAGTAAGGTGCAGGCTTCTGTAGGCCTCATCAGTGAGGTGCAGCCTTCTGTAGACCTCATCAGTGAGGTGCAGCCTTCTGTAGACCTCATCAGTGAGGTGCAGCCTTCTGTAGGCCTCATCAGTGAGGTGCAGCCTTCTGTAGGCCTCATCAGTGAGGCGCAGCCTTCTGTAGGCCTCATCAGTGAGGCGCAGCCTTCTATAGGCCTCATCAGTGAGGTGCAGCCATATCCGTCTAGGCACATTGGGCAAGGAGTTCATGTCTGGTTCCCCCATCACTCGTAGGGAGACTTTCCCATGAATCATAATAGAAATATACAAAGAGAGAGAAGCGCCCAACCAGGAATGAACAACGGCTTTGTAGCTTGTTCTTTGGTGGGTGATCACCTGGGAGCAGCCTCTTTTAGCCCAATTGTGCCTTTCACAGAAGAGAACTTTCCTAAAGTATATCAGTCTGATCCCGTCTAAAAAAAGACTCTTTGATTATATTTGTGTATTTTCATGATTCAGACAGAACAGACTTTACAATTTACTTCTGTTGTCAAATCTAATTCTTTCTCTTGGTATCCCTTCTTGAAAAACACTCCTAGGTAAGCTCAGGAGCAGCAATGCCTTACTGGGAGCTAGCTGGTGATTGGTGGCTACACATATATTCCTCATTTCATTGGCTTGCCAAATTTGTTCAGCTAGCTCCCGGTAGTGCCCTTTTGCTTTCTAGCTGATGTTAGCTATGAGCTTGCTTACCGCAAGTTAAGAAGCAGTGATTGCAAGACTCGTTTGTTTGGGGTTATTGGCAGGCCCTGAGCATGGGGGTAGTTATATGAACTTCCTAGTGCAATAATAAATGCAGGCAGCGGACAAAATACAAACGCAAGTGGACAGGTTGCCAAGCTGGGAATATTACTTATCTGTCAAATGAAACATTTGTAATATGGGTAGAATTGATGGGCCTTTTGGTTCTTATCTACTGTCAAATTATATGTATCTATGTGCAGGGGTTAAACACAGCTATGTGCAAGCAGCTGCATTGGCTCGTTTTCATCAGCACTAATAAATGTGATACAGAGTTACTTATATCACTTTATCTTTTCTTTAGGTTTTCGTCTATAAGAAGAAGCAGCTAACTGGGACATTATATCCTCAACTATTTTTCAGTATTTCAATTTCAATTGTTTATATATACTGTATATACAGAGGTGTAACTAGAAACCACAGGGCCCAGGTGCAAGAATCTAAGAAGGCCCCCCCTACCCCCCCCCCCCCCCCCCCGCCAAAAAAAAAGGTGAATTTGATACATATCTTTTTTTTTTTTTTTTTTTTTTAACATTTAACATGGAAAAAAAAATGTGAGTCAGATTATATGTCTGCAAAAGGAGGTACCCTGTGCCCACAGTCTGTGAGGTGGTCTGACCCCCTATTACTGTATATAGTGACACTGTTTAACCCCCCAGTACTGTATGTAGTGAGTCAGTGACACAGTCTGTAGTCTGCCGGTGAGATGGCTGGCCTGACCCTACCCACCCCATTACTTTATAGAGTGACCACAGTAGTCAGTGACATGGTCCAGCCCCCCCGTACTGTATATAGTGGTACTGTATAGTGACACTGTTTACCCCCTCCCCCCATGCTGTAGTAATAAGGTCTGTAATTTTCTGGTTTTACAAACATATACACACACACACACACATACATGCATAAATACACACACAGTCACATACACACACACACACATAAACACCAATGGGTAAAACAGGAACACTAACCTCTGTAGTCAGAGACACTAGTGAGGCATCGTGTCACACTCACATGATATCAGTGCAGGCAGTGGCAGGTCAACGTTTTTTATTGAGAATTTTTTTTTTTTTTTTTTTAAGCTGGGCCCCCACCCTCAGTGGCCCAGTCACAGCTGCGACCTCTGCACCCCCTGTAGTTTTGCCTATATATAATGATTGTTTTTTTTCCCTTCAAGTGGTTTAATGGACCAGATAGCGTATGTGATTGTTATAAGCTTAAATGTTAAATGTACTTCTATTATAAAATGTACTTGATATCTTTTACTTGGCATAGAAGAGCATCAATGCACTTCTGGCTGCTAGCTGCTAATTGCTTATTACACACATAACTCTTGTAATTTACTCACCAGATCTGTTAAGCTAGCTCCCAGTTGCTCTCAAGCTGATTTTAACTCTGTGTTTTACCCCTCTGCTGCAGTTTTCAGGACAGTGGGGAGGAGCATAACTTTCTAGTACATTTTCAGTTGTGGGATTCATGAAAGAATATTAAAGTGAAGGTAAGGTTAAGCGGTTGCGAATACACCCAAGCATTTATCAATATTAGTTATATTCAGTCGCTAACTTTTTTTTATGTTCAGGCTACCGGTTTTATAATATATCTATTTAAAATGTATTAGCGTTTACTTGCCGACTCCTCCCAGAAGCTACTTCTGTGTTATCCTGGCTTCTCTCCTTGAGTGGTCCCACCCGCTCTCTACGTCGGTTGAAAGCATGTTCAAGATGCTAATTTAATGGGCTGAACCCCCGGGGGGGGGGGGGGGGGGAAGAGCATTGGATGATCCAATATCCATATGCTGTCAATCAATTTGATTAAAATGGTGGGCAGAGGAAATAATATTATCATCGGCATATTAAAAGGTAAGAAAAAGATTGATATAATACGATCTGTAAAAACTGATGAATTAAACTAGGGCTATTTTTAAATTAACTGTAATCTGACGTTAATGAGTGTTGTGAACTTTACCTTCACTTTAAGACAAACTGGGGCCTAAATTCAAAACTGATTCCTGAGTTGCAGTGCTCAAGCAAATAAAAAACATAGCTAAAATGCCATTGTCTAAGACAGGACGTGAAAAACCCAGGTACCAGTGAGCCACTGGCGCCCGAGAAATTAGGATCTGCTGTTTTAGAGTTACCAAGACACTCAATGGGTTGGCCAAAAGTTTCTGTCGAGCCCTGATCTAAGATTTAAACAAAATAACTATACAATACAAGTTCACAAAAACAGAAACATGACATGGTTGATGAGGATTTGGTATTTTAAACTTTTTTATATTTGAAACCTAAAATTGTAAAGAAACGTGACTGGTAGAAAACGATGAATGACTCATTAACATAAACAAATTTGGCACCATTTTATCTGTGTCACTGTTTAGATGATAAAAAAAGGCTACAAAAAGTACTTCCCTAAAAACTATGGGGATGATGTCTGGTGGACATGATCCGATGTAGCAATCATGTCCGCCAGACATCAATAAATGCCGACAGCATACGCTGTCTGCATTTATCATTGCACAAGCAGTTCTAGTGAACTGCTTGTGCAATGCCACTCCCTGCTGATTTGCGCCCAATCAGCCGCTAGCAGGGGGTGTCAATCAACCCGATCGTATGCGATCGGGGTAATTGCTGTCCGCCGCCTCAGAGGCGGCGGAGGAGTAAAGGAGCAGCAGTCTGTCCATGGTACTGAGGGATGATGATGTTTCAATATAGTCAAAATTAAAGTTTCATGATTTAGATAATTTTAAACAGTTTTTCAATACACTCCTGTTATCTAATGTGCTTCATTCTCTTGGTATCCTTAGTTAAATCCTCACAAACGCAGCCTCTTACTTAGATCCTTTAAGCATCACAACCCAGATGTTGTTTTCCTCCAAGAAACACACTGGCTAGACAGCGAACCCCTTAAACTTACCTCCAAGATTTATACTCACATTGAATCGACCCCTTTCATTAAATAGCAAGGGGAGTGGCAATTTTACTACATAAGCGACTCGCTTTTGAAATAATCCAGGTCATTAAAGATCCTCAAGCTAGATATGTCATCCTTATCTGTAAATTAAATCATGTGGTCTACACTCTGGCCTCTGTCTATCTCCCGAACTCCAACCAACTAAGATGCCTTAAGCACATTCTCCATATCCTAGCACAGGTCCAACAGGGTAGAGTCCTTTTAGCTGGGGACTTCAATATGGTCTGGGACCATAGAATAGATAGGAAAACCACCACTAAAAATGTTTTCCCCTGACGAACATTTAGCTTGTAGATTCTGAAATTTGATGTCCTGTTCAGGCTTTTATGACATCTGGAGAGCTCTTCACCCAAAATACAATGACTATACACACTTCTCGCACCCACAAAGACTGTATTCTAGGCTAGACTACATATTCTCCACAGCAGATTCTCTAGATCTAGTCACGCAGACCAAGATATCCATATGCCCTTGGTCTGACCATGACCTAGTGCAAGCCGATATTCAATCTTCAAGTGTCTCACACCCTCGAACTGCCTGGCGTCTGCCCCATCACATTCTAGGAGATGTACCTTTCAGAAAGGAGCCTCGCAGAGACATTATACACTACATAAAAACAAATGATAACGAGTCAGTTACAAACGACACTTTGTTGGGTGCTGCCAAAGCCACTATTAGGGGACTCCTGATCACCAAGCAGGCACATCTTAGAAAGCAAGCTGGCCTTACCCTCTCACAAGCCCATATCAAGCTGAGAAAGTTAGAAGATCAAAATAGGCACACTATCGACACAGCAATAACATGTCAAATTACCGCAGTTAGGAACCATATTTCACAAATTGAGCTCCGTAGAACGCAACTTAACCTCACCAAATTAAAGCAGATGTTCTACTACAAAAGTAACAAAGCAGAGACCTTGCTGCCAGTAAAATAAGAAACAGGGAGGGGGCCTCACACATCCACCCCATACGATTTTCAGACTCCCTTCGCCAGATCCCGTCACAAATAGGCAGGGCATTCGCTGACTATTACTCTAAGCTATACAATATTGCTACTTCTGAATGACCAAAGTCAACCTCCTGGGACGATATACGCACCTTCTTAGAGGCCTTGTCACTTCCCACGCTCACTGCAGAGCAGCGAGACCTTCTAAGCTCCCCATTTTCGCTTTCGGAAATCCTGACGGTCATTAGAAACACAAAGCCGGACGGCTTCCCAGTTCATTTTTACAAAGTCTTCGCTCGGGAGCTTTCTCCCTTATTACTAAAGCTTTATAATCTAGCTAGAGAGGAAGGCTACTTTCAGAAAGAATTCCTAGAAGCCACCATAGTTACCATCTTAAAACCAAACAAGGACCCCTCTCTCTGCGCCATCTATAGGCCAATCTCCTTGATTAATACCGACAAAGTTTTATTCTAAGACTTTGGCTAACCGGCTTGAGAACATATTACCGTCTCTCATCAATCCGGACCAGGTGGGATTTGTCCCAAAACGAGAAGGTTCAGACAATACCAGGAGGCTACTTAACATCCTTACCCTTTCCTCTCAGCTTAATAAGCCACTTTCGGTCATTTCTCTCGACGCCGAGAAGGCTTTCGACCGGGTTAGATGACATTATCTATGGGAGGTCCTTGAACGTTTCCAGTTTCCTAGTGGCATGGTAGATGCAATCAAAGCCCTTTACTTAACCCCCACCGCTTCCGTGAGTGGACTAGGTTTCCACTCCTCTCTCTTCCCCATAAAAACGATACTAGACAGGGTTGCCCGCTGTCACCGCTGCTGTTTGCACTGGCAATCGAACCCTTGGCAGAACAAATTAGGGTGGACCCTCAAATTCAAGGTGTCACTTTGTTTTGCACTTGCACAAAATTGTGTTGTTTGCGGACGACGTCACCCTCTTTTCGTCTGAACCCGCGCAGTCCATCTCCAAACTTTTGGAGACTTCTTTCGGTGCCCACTCTTACTACAAGTTGAACCTTTTCGAAAACGGAGGTGTACACACAGGGCTTCCCAGGCGAACAGTTAGCCTCCCTAAAAAAAAGCTTTAATTTCACCTGGACGGAGAAATCGGTTTTACACCTGGGAGTTCGACTGTCTAGCTGTCTCCCTCAGATAATCAAGGACAACTGTCTCCCTCTCGTTTCTTCGCTTTGTTCATTAAAGAGTGATTGGAATCTGTCGCATGTGTCCTGGCTGGGCAGGATAGCTGCATAAAAAATTTCTTTCCTCCCCAGGCTCACCTATTTGTTTAGATGTCTCCCCATCAGGATCCCTAAGCACATCCTTTTACAATTCCAGAGCGGGTTAACAAAATATATCTGGCAGGACAAACTACCCAGAGAGGTATAGCATCACCGTCGGTTCTTCGGTACTATGAGGGAGCTATGCTCACTCATGTGTCTAAATGGGGAGTTAAACACTCCCAATCTAAATGGATATTTATTGAGCAAGCCTCCTTGCCCTATTCTATTCGCTTGTGAGACCTAATCTGGACCCGCCACACTGCCATAGAGAACTGGACTTGATTAATCCAGTTGTCTGTGAATGTCTAGATTTCTGGGACAAGATTAGGCACCATTCACACACAGCCCCACACCTCTCCCCTATTACCTCTATGACGGGCCTCCTCTAGGGACTACAGGATTCTCACCCTAATAAATGGACACAACTGGGAATTAACCTAGTTTCGGACTTTTGGTCCTACGCTCAGGACTCCTTTAAGCAACTCTCCCAAATCAGTACTAGTACTCCGATCCCACCTTATTTGCCCTTCGAGTTCCACAGAATAAAGAGCTACCTAAATAGCTGGGGATTCAGACTGAGCCTTGCCCACCCGCTTACCTTTTGGGAGACTATCTGGGGTCAGGGAGATAGACTGCGTAGACCTCTATCCCTCCATTATTCCTTACTTGGTGGAACCCAATGCCCCGAAGTTCTAGTCCATTTAGCGCGCTGGGAGTCTTTACTGGAGACATGGGTACCCCCTCTTATTTGGGAGTGAACCACCCAGAAAGCCATAAACTGCACAATGTTATATGAAACTTATTACAAACTCTTATCCCACTGGTATTATGTCCCTACTAGATTGGCAAAAATGTTCCTAAGTGCATCTCCCGAGTGTTGGAGGCGGTGCGGCCGGAGAGGCAACGCATTACATGTCAGGTGGAAGTGCCCTGTAATTCAGCCCTTGTGGCAGCGATGTTTCTCAGTCCTTTCCAATTTATGTATACCTCTCCCTAAATCACCGTCCATAGCCTTACTACATATAGGGGCCCACACTTTACCCAGGCACCTCTCATATATTTGTATATTCCTATTTACGACTATCAAACATGCTATAGCATGTGCATGGAAAAAGGAGTCCCCTCCTAGTTGGTCCACAGTCTGCAACACCATGGCGTATATCTATACCATGGGGAAGGATATCTTTTATAAACTCAACAACTCAGACTTGTTTGAACTTGGGTTGACTGGAAGGAGAGATATGGAAACCCAATATATTGACCTCTGACCCCTAGTTAGGCCTGGAGATCTAGAGTGCGCCCATGACTAACACTACAGACTAACGTGAGCAATAGTACCATTCCCGGGCCCCCCCCCTTTTTTTTCTTTCTTTTTTTTTTTCTCTCTTTCTTCCCTATTTCCCCATCCCTTCCGTTCCCCCCCACCCTTTAACCAGCAAACACGATAAGCTGAGGAACTACGAGTCCTTTTTGCACTTTAATCTTACTCCTAAGTTTAATTTTACAATACAGAGAAGCTATATTGTTAGTTTATTTCATAATAACCCGATTAACACTTAAGATTACCATGTTTTCTTGAACCATTTATTTGGATCGCTAGACCATTATTTGTAACATGGATATTTTCTGATACACTTTTTTCTCTTTTTGGTACTTTTGATATGATGATCAATAAAGCTCTTTTGAAAACTCCAAAAAAAAAATTCAGCCTTTTTTTTTTATTTCTTGTTAAATTTATTTGTAACATTTAGTGTTGCCCCAGGCATAGGTATAGTTTGAGTTCTTTGTTTTATTATATTTGTATATGTAAATACATATTGAAATAAAATTAAAGCACCACTAAACCCAAAATCTTTCTTTCATGAATCAGATAGAACATACAAATTCAAACAACATTACAATTTACTTCTATTATTTATTTTCCTTAATTTTTTAGATATCCTTATTTGAAGAAAAAGCAATGCACATGGGTGAGCCAATCATATGAGGCTTCTATGTGCAGCAACCAATCAGCAGCTACTGAGCATATCTAGATATGCTTTTCAGCAAAGAATATCAAGAGACTAAAACAAATTAGATAATAGAAGTAAATTAGAAAGATGTTTAAAAATGCATTATCTTTCTAAATCATGAAAGAAAAAATGTGGGTTTTATGTCCCTTTAAGAATATAACTCCAAATTGCCTGGAGCAACACTAAATATTACATATAAAAATACATTTATAAAGAGAAAAACTTTCATTATTTGTAAACTTTAAGATTTGAATGGAAAAGAGGGCTCGGAAAGCTTATTTTTCCTTTTTTACACCTAATTAACCATGTCGTAATGTATGAAACTTTAACAACAGCACCTGCCAGCGTTTTACCTGTCTGCTTCTATTATTTTCTATGGGACACGTAATTGTATTCGGCAGCTGGACCCCTGCTGATGATAATAGTGCAAAATGTGCCTTGGAAACTGTCGGTAAGTGCAATGCCTCTGCGAGCAAACTCATTTGTGGCTCAGTGGAAACACACCCATGTTCAGTAAGCTCCCCATAGTAAATGTCTGCTCCTGAGTTTCTACTTCAACAAAGGATACCAAGAAAATTGCAAAAAAAGCAAATTGCGAATAGAAGTTTGGAAGTTAAGACTGCAGGCTCTTACTAAAGCACAAACATTTAATGTTGTTGTTACTTTTCCCATTAAATGTAAATCACAACCATATCCAAGGGCTATAAGTCACAATAACACTTGGCTCCAGTATTTTGTCTTAGAGAAAACAATTGCTATGCGACTTCAGTTCCGGCTCTTCATCCGTCATTTCTGTGTTGCAGCATTCACACCTAGGGCCGGCATGCAGAGAAATCTAACCAAATCTTTGGGGGCTATTTTTTTAGCATTATTTTACAATGTGGGTGTCTCTCCTTCACATCTAGTGCTCCACATTGAGGGATAAACAACTCTCAAGAAAAGAAATTGGCTTTTTAAAAGAGTTTTATGGACCTTGCAGTACTGATGAGATGTATTAGAGCAGAGGTTTAGATCTTCAGGTGCCTAGACCAATGGTTATAAGTAACCAGGGCAATGATACACAGGCAGTATTCACACACACACAGCACAACCCACAATATATAAAGCAACTCCTAACCCCATATACTGTATAAGTGAAAGATACTCTCATAGGTTTAAACCCAGAGTCCATTTCTAGTCTGAGTGCTGTATACACTCACTCAGCTTAATACACCCAACATACCTCACTTAGCTTAAAACCCACATACCTCACTTAGCTTAATACCCACATACCTCACTCAGCTTAATACACCCTACATATCTCACTTAGCTTAATACCCACATACCTCACTCAGCTTACTACACCCTACATAACTCACTTAGCTTAATACCCACATACCTCACTCAGCTTAATACACCCTACATAACTCACTCAGCTTAATACCCACATACCTCACTCAGCTTACTGCACCCTATATAACTCACTCAGCTTAATACACCCTACATACCTCACTTAGCTTAATACCCACATACCTCACTTAGCTTAATACCCACATACCTCACTCAGCTTACTACACCCTACATAACTCACTTAGCTTAATACCCACATACCTCACTCAGCTTACTACACCCTATATAACTCACTCAGCTTAATATCCACATACCTCACTCAGCTTAATACACCCTACATAACTCACTCAGCTTAAAACACCTACACACTACACTCAGCTTAATACCCACATACCTCACATTTTGCTTAGTACATCTACACATTACTCCTGCTTTATACACCTACATACCTCAGTACTCCAGCTTTATACACCTACACACCCCATTACTCCAGCTTTATACACCTACACACCTCCCTACTCCAGCTTTATACACCTACACACCTCACTACTCCAGCTTTATACACCTACACACCTCACTAGTCCAGCTTTATACACCTACACACCTCACTACTCCAGCTTTATACACCTGCACACCTTACTACTCCAGCTTTATACACCTACACACCTCACTACTCCAGTTTATACACCTACACACCTCACTACTCCAGCTTTATACACCTACACACCTCACTACTCACTACTCCAGCTTAATACACACTACACACCTCACTACTCCAGTTCATACACTTACACACATCACTACTCCAGCTTTATACACCTTCACACCTCAATACTCCAGATTATACACCCTACACACCTCACTACTCCAGTTTATATACCTACATACCTTACTACTCCAGTTTATACACCTACACACCTCACAACTCCAGTTTATACACCTACACACCTCACTACTCCAGCTTTATACACCTACATACCTTACTACTCCAGCTTTATACACCCTACACTCCTCACTACTCCAGCTTTTTACACCCTACACACCTCACTACTCCAGCTTTATACACCCTACACTCCTCCCTACTCCAGCTTTATACACCTACACTCCTCTATACTGCAGCTTAATACACCTACACACCTCACTACTCCAGCTTAATACACCTACACACCTTACTACTCCAGCTTTATACACCATACACACCTCACTACTCCAGCTTAATACACCCTACACTCCTCACTACTCCAGCTTTATACACCTACACACCTCACTACTCCAGTTTATACACCTGCACACCTCACTACTCCAGCTTTATACACCTACATACCTTACTACTCCAGTTTATACACCTACACACCTCACTACTCCAGCTTTATACACCTACATACCTTACTACTCCAGTTTATACACCTACACACCTCACTACTCCAGCTTTATACACCTACATACCTTACTACTCCAGTTTATACACCTACACACCTCACTACTCTAGTTTATACACCTACACAGCTCACTACTCCAGTTTTATACACTTACACACCTCACTACTCCAGCTTTATACACCCTACACTCCCGACCACTCCAGCTTAATACATCCTACACACCTCACTACTCACTACTCCAGCTTAATACACACTACACACCTCACTACTCCAGCTTTATACACCTACATACCTTACTACTCCAGTTTATACACCTACACACCTCACTACTCCAGCTTTATACACCTACATACCTTACTACTCCAGTTTATACACCTACACACCTCACTACTCTAGTTTATACACCTACACACCTCACTACTCCAGTTTATACACCTACACACCTCACTACTCCAGCTTTATACACCTACATACCTTACTACTCCAGTTTATACACCTTCACACCTCACTACTCCAGCTTTATACACCTACACACCTCACTACTCCAGCTTTATACACCCTACACTCCTCACTACTCCAGCTTTTTACACCCTACACTCTTCACTACTCCAGCTTTATACACCCTACACTCCTCCCTACTCAAGCGTTATACACCTACACACCTCACTACTCCAGCTTTATACACCCTACACTCCTCCCTACTCCAGCTTAATACACCTACACACCTCACTACTCCAGCTTAATTCACCTACACACCTTACTACTCCAGCTTTATACACCATACACACCTCACTACTCCAGCTTAATACACCCTACACTCCTCACTACTCCAGCTTTATACACCTACACACCTCACTACTCCAGTTTATACACCTGCACACCTCACTACTCCAGCTTTATACACCTACATACCTTACTACTCCAGTTTATACACCTACACACCTCACTACTCCAGCTTTATACACCTACATACCTTACTACTCCAGTTTATACACCTACACACCTCACTACTCCAGCTTTATACACCTACATACCTTACTACTCCAGTTTATACACCTACACACCTCACTACTCTAGTTTATACACCTACACAGCTCACTACTCCAGTTTTATACACTTACACACCTCACTACTCCAGCTTTATACACCCTACACTCCCGACCACTCCAGCTTAATACATCCTACACACCTCACTACTCACTACTCCAGCTTAATACACACTACACACCTCACTACTCCAGCTTTATACACCTACATACCTTACTACTCCAGTTTATACACCTACACACCTCACTACTCCAGCTTTATACACCTACATACCTTACTACTCCAGTTTATACACCTACACACCTCACTACTCTAGTTTATACACCTACACACCTCACTACTCCAGTTTATACACCTACACACCTCACTACTCCAGCTTTATACACCTACATACCTTACTACTCCAGTTTATACACCTTCACACCTCACTACTCCAGCTTTATACACCTACACACCTCACTACTCCAGCTTTATACACCCTACACTCCTCACTACTCCAGCTTTTTACACCCTACACTCTTCACTACTCCAGCTTTATACACCCTACACTCCTCCCTACTCAAGCGTTATACACCTACACACCTCACTACTCCAGCTTTATACACCCTACACTCCTCCCTACTCCAGCTTTATACACCTACACTCCTCTATACTGCAGCTTAATACACCTACACACCTCACTACTCCAGCTTAATACACCTACACACCTTACTACTCCAGCTTTATACACCATACACACCTCACTACTCCAGCTTAATACACCCTACACTCCTCACTACTCCAGCTTTATACACCCACACACCTCACTACTCCAGCTTTATACACCTACACACCTCACTACTCCAGCTTTATACACCTACATACCTTACTACTCCAGTTTATACACCTACACACCTCACTACTCCAGCTTTATACACCTACATACCTTACTACTCCAGTTTATACACCTATACACCTCACTACTCCAGCTTTATACACCTACATACCTTACTACTCCAGTTTATACACCTACACACCTCACTACTCTAGTTTATACACCTACACACCTTACATCTCCAGTTTATACACCTTCACAGCTCACTACTCCAGTTTTATACACCTACACACCTCACTACTCCAGCTTTATACACCCTACACTCCCGACTACTCCAGCTTAATACATCCTACAAACCTCACTACTCCAGCTTAATACACCCTACACACCTCACTACTCCAGCTTTATACACCTACACACCTCACTACTCCAGCTTTATACACCTACATACCTTACTACTCCAGTTTATACACCTACACACCTCACTACTCCAGTTTATACACCTACATACCTTACTACTCCAGTTTATACACCTACATACCTTACTACTCCAGTTTATACACCTACACATCTCACTACTCCAGTTTATACACCTACATACCTTACTACTCCAGTTTATACACCTACACACCTCACTACTCCAGCTTTATACACCTTCACACCTCACTACTCCAGTTTATACACCTACACACCTCACCACTCCAGCTTTATACATCTACACATCTCACTACTCCAGATTAATACACCCTACACACCTCACTACTCCAGCTTTATACACCCTACACTCCTCACTACTCCAGCTTTATACACCTACACACCTCACTACTCCAGCTTTATACACCCTACACTCCTGACTACTCCAGCTTTATACACCCTACACTCCTCACTACTCCAGCTTTATACACCCTACACTCCTGACTACTCCAGCTTAATACACCTACACACCTCACTACTCCAGCTTAATACACCTACACACCTCACTACTCCAGCTTAATACACCCTACACACCTCACTACTCCAGCTTAATGCACCCTACACACCTCACTACTCCAGTTTAATATACACTACACACCTCACTACTCCAGCTTAATACACCCTACACACCTCACTACTCCAGCTTAATACACACTACACACCTCACTACTCCAGCTTAATACACCCCACACCTCACTACTCCAGCTTAATACACACTACACACCTCACTACTCCAGCTTAATACACACTACACACCTCACTACTCCAGCTTAATACACATACACACCTCTCTACTCCAGCTTAATACACACTACACACCTCACTACTCCAGCTTAATACACCCTACACACCTCACTACTCCAGCTTAATACACACCTCACTACTCCAGCTTAATACACCCTACACACCTCACTACTCCAGCATACATAAACATAACCCTAGCAGTTGTACTATAAGTCATCTGGAGCTATTAAATACATCCTTAGATGTACATACTTGAGATAGTGATGGCTTAAAAGGAAATGTCACTTGAAAGAAAAAAAATATTAAATATGGACTCCCTCCCTGGACCAATCAGATAGTCATAAGTGAAAACCAATTCTAAGAAGAACTGGTTAGTAAGCATTTTGATAGTTTGAATTTATTTGTGGCTTATTGTCCCTGTTGTCAGAACATAAGTGTGCAACTGAGACAAAAACACAATATACCAGGGGCAAGATATGCAGGTGAACTGGGTCACAGCCAGCACATCTGTGAGACAGGAGTCAATGATAACTGTTACTTAGGGTCCTGCAAGCAATAACTGCACTTTATTTATTCTTATTTCACTTTCTCTTCAATAAAAGTCTAATCTACTTTGTTCTGTTATCCTAATATAAACCCACATAGCCTATTACACAACCATACACTGCCATATGCGTCCCTGCTTCACGGACAGTGATGATAACCTAAATGCAGCTGTACCACATGACCATGTGATCTATTAGACAGCTGCCCCTATAGCTTACTGCTGAAACTGAATACATTATATATACTGCTCATTGACACACATACACTGGCGCTAAAAATTATTTAAATACAGGGAATCATAATACAATCCGGTTACCAAGCTCATAAGCATGTGGGAGGTAAACAGAGATCAGGGAGGTGCCATATTCACAAACTAATATGGCCCCATTTTAGGGGGGGTTTGATACTTGCCTCTGATTTGGGAGAATCGGAACTGGAATCGTCCTTTTCATCTTTGCCTAGAAAGAACAGAGAATAAAATGTTTACTTAGAAATCATTATAACCACAAACAAAAGTGACAGGTCGGGGTGATCTCTCATGTGTCTGCTGCACAGGCATCATCTGTGTGTGGGGGCTGCCCCCCGTATCTTTATTTGATTGGGAATATGTCCTATAACAAGATATCTAGCACCGCATTGTATTGTACAATATTGCACATAACATATCATTTAATAAAGTCTTTATTTATTCTTTATGCTCTATAATAATGTGTACAATGTATAACCGCAAGGGTGTGGTTCTCTGTGCTCGGTCTCACGGTGCTTAGTAAATATATGTAACAAATATATACGTAGTCCTACACTCTGCTCCATTCATAAAATCCTATACAGAAAATAAGGCTGCATACAAAATATTTGTTCCTCATTAGCAGATCATCTGTAACCGCATGAATCCAGAGCTGATACCATAGTATTTCACTTTCAAGAGCTTTTTCTTAAATCACTTAAAGGGGCACTCAATCAAAATTAAACTTTCATTATTCAGATAGAGCATGCCATTTTAAACAACTCTCCAATTGACTTCCATTAACTAAATGTGCACTGTCTTTTTATATTTAAACTTTTTCAGTCACCAGCTCCTACTGAGCATGTGCAAGAATAAGTGTGTATGCATTTGTGAATGGCTGATGGCTGTCACATGGTACGTGTATGCATTTGTGATTGGCTGATGGCTGTCACATGGTACAGGGGGAGTTGAAAAAGACATAACTTTTAAAATTGTCAGAAAAAAAATCTAACACTTATTTGAAGTTCAGACTAAGTGCTATTGCATTGTCTTGATATCTTGCATTTGTTGATTATGCAAATCTACTGTGTTGACTGGTCCTTTAACTGTCAGGTGCCATTGTGACAGCTTGATCCCATGAACCAGAAGATGTGACAATCATCTTCACTTATATAATCAGAGAACGTTTATGTGATCGCTTGATCTGAAAAGCAACAGCACAGGGTTTTTCTTGACCTGAAGAGGCGTAATAAAATCACTTAGCAGATAGCATGTTATGGCTTAAACCATTTTTGAAATCACAAGGAGATTTCTGTTCCGAGACTCTCTAGGTTACATGTGTGGAAGGTAAACACTGCTCGTCGGTCCAGGCTATCAACGACTCCTTCATACCTTTTTACCTGTTTATATAAAACCTTCTAATATCACATATCCTAGGGTATGACTATAGGTAAATCCTCCAGGTATCTCACCTTATGTTGCTCACTGCATGCAACTGTACTTAGACGGTCATTATGGCCTTTATTCAAAATCAAGCGAACCTGCAGATTTGCATCAAAACTCACCTAAAAACCAGGAGGTATCACAATCAAATGGTCCAGCTAATATACATAGCTCTTCTCCAGTGCATTTAATGTTGCAGGAATATACAGTATCTCACAAATGTGAGTACACCCCTCACATTTTTGTAAATATTTTTATATCTTTTAATGTCTAAACCATTGGCAACAAAAGTGAGTACGACCCTAAGAGGAAATGTCCAAATTGGGCCCAAAGTGTAAAAATTTTGTGTGGCCACCATTATTTTCCAGCACTGCCTCAACCCTCTTGGGCATGGAGTTCACTAGAGGTTCACAGTTTAAAACTGGAGTCCTCTTCCACTCCTCCATGATGACATCACAGAACTGGTGGATGTTAGAGACCTTGCTCTCCCCCACCTTCCGTTTGAGAATGCCCCACAGATGCTCAATAGGGTTTAGGTCTGGAGACATGCTTGGCCAGTCCATCATCTTTACCCTCAGCTTCTTTAGCAAGGCAGTGGTCTTGGAGGTGTGTTTAGGGTCGTTATCATGTTGGAATACTGCCCTGCGGCCCAGTCTCTGAAGGGAGGGGGTCATGCTCTGCTTCAGTATGTCACAGTACATGTTGGCATTCATGGTTCCCTCAATGAACTGTAGCTCCCCAGTGCCAGCAGCACTCATGCAGACCCAGGCCATGACACTTCCACCACCATGCTTGACTGTAGGCAAGACGCACTTGTCTTTGTACTCCTTACCTGGTTGCCGCCACACACGTTTGACACTATCTGAACCAAATAAGTTTATCTTGGTCTCATCGAACCACAGGACATGGTTCCAGTAATCCATGTCCTTATTCTGCTTGTCTTCTGCAAACTGTTTGCGGCTTTCTTGTGCATCATCTTTAGAAGAGGCTTCCTTCTGGGGCGACAGCCATGCAGACCAATTTGATGCAGTGTGCGGCGTATGGTCTGAGCACTGACAGGCTGACCCCCCACCCCTTCAACCTCTGCAGCAATGCTGGCAGTACTCATACATCTATTTCCCAAAGACAACCTCTGGACATGATGCTGAGCATGTGCACTCAACTTCTTTGGTCGACCATGGTGAGGCCTGTTCTGAGTGGAACTGTCCTGTGAAACCGCTGTATAGTCTTGCCCACTGTGCTGCAGCTCAGTTTCAGGGTCTTGGCAATCTTTGTATAGCCTAGGCCATCTTTATGTAGAGCAACAATTCTTTTTTCAGATCCTCAGAGAGTTCTTTGCCATGAGGTGCCATGATGAACTTCCAGTGACCAGTATGAGAGAGTGTGAGATCGATAACACCAAATTTAACACACCTGCTCCTCATTCACACCTGAGACCTTGTAACACTAACGAGTCACACATGACACCGGAGAGGAAAAATGGCTAATTGGACCCAATTTGGAAATTTCCACTTAGGGGTGTACTCACTTTTGTTGCCAATGGTTTAGACATTAATGGCTGTGTGTTGAGTTATTTTGAGGGGACAGCAAATTTACACTGTTATAAAGGCTGTGCACTCACTACTTTACATTGTAGCAAAGTGTCATTTCTTCAGTGTTGTCACATGAAAAGATATAATAAAATATTTACAAAAATGTGAGGGGTGTACTCACTTTTGTGAGATACTGTATACGCGGCTGCAATATTTCACCCTTCTGCCACAAATATTGACTTGGAATGCTATTCAAACAGCAACAAGGATACAATGACACTTGTATTCTTGTTGCAAGTCTTTGGCACCTACTTGCTGGCGAGCACTATTGTAAGCAATGGCGGAAATAAAGCAAGACACCAATGCAGAAAAGTCGTATTTGTATTTGCACAATACATAGGCCTAGATAAAGAGTTTGGCGTTAGCCTTAAAAAGCAGCATTGGCCGGTCCTAACGCTGCTTTTTAACACCCACTGGTATTACGAGTCTTGCAGGTACAGGTGTACCGCTCACTTTTTTGGCCAGACTCGGAAATACTGCAAATCCACTTACGTCAATTGCGTATCCTGTATTTTCAATGGGACTTGCATAGCGCCGGTATTACGAGTCTGACAAAAAGTGAGCGGTAGACCCTCTCCTGTCAAGACTGGTACCGCATTTTAAAGTCAGTAGTTAAGAGTTTTACACTACAACGCCGTAGCATAAAACTCTTAACTAAAGTGCTAAAAAGTACCTTAAAATACGGAATCGTCCCGTATTTGAGACTAAAATAGCACGTCCCATTTTGAATCAATACGGGACGGGGTTTGTCCCGTATTTTCTACTGGCTGGCAGCCACCGTGGCCATGTTGGTAGGAGTCCAGGGGACCCAGTGACAAGTGGTGCGAGGTGGTGGACATGGAGTTAGTGGTGGGCGGGGCTTGGTAGTGTCGGTGTGGCAGGAAGCAGTTCAAGCAGAGAGAGTAGAAGGAGACGAAAGAGAGGATTTGCACCCGGTGTCTTGAGTATGCTGGCTGGCGGGGGACCGGCACTATAATAATAACTAGTGAGTTAAAAAGCAGCTTAAATGATATGGTACACAGCAGGATGTGACAATTAAACATTTTGCTTCCAGGACGTCTGGCAGCTGATGTGCAGGGCTTATTTAGCAGCGAATGGGTTTAACTGTGGTAATTGTGGCTTTGCCTTTACCTTGCTATGTGTAGCTGTAGGTAGGATCGTTCCGGTACCAGTGTTTATCTGTATAGTTGTTTACTTCTGGACATTAGTTGTTGGTATCCCGTGAAAGTAAAGTCTGTGATCTTGTGATCTAATGTTGTGACAGGATGAGCGACTGTCATACAGCACAACATTGATTGTCTTTAAATAATACCTAAACAAAAAGCATGGAAGACTGCAGCATTAAGCAAAAAGGCAATATAAAAATTATACTAAATAATTACTATTTTTCCAGTGTGTACAGGTTTCTTGACTCTTTTTGCCCAATGCTTGCTAAGGAGTTTGCCAACAACCAGATAGGGAATTGATTTGATGTAAATTAGTCTTGGCATGACAAACCTTTTTATTTGTTTTAGCAATTCACACAATATATAATATGACTGCCAGAGATTAAATAAATGCAATCTTATATTGTTCCCTGCAACAATGTACATGCCTGGGAAAGTGTGACACAGGTCTGTTATATGTGCTACTTTACATGATTTTGAATAGGGCTGGGATGAGTATGTGTACCATAGCTTAGGAGCTAAGTGGATATTTGTAGTAGACAGATGCTATAGGATAGTGCATGCCAAATCCCTGGGCTTCTCAATAATTTATGGCTTATTCTTCATATACCTATATATATCATTGGCTTCCAAGTTTCCCTAAATTTGTCATTCTCTACAATTGTAATTACTAGAGATGCAATATAATGCAATACAGGTACATTCTAGGTTAATGATAAATTACTCTAAATACTATATACATTGTATACACCATTTTGTATTTAACTGCATGTAATAGACAGGAGCTAAACGCTGCTTTTTTGCAGATGTTAGGTTTTATTTTAGCCAGCTCTCCCCCATTGATTCCTATGGGGAAATCAAGCACGAGCACGTTTAACCAGCTCACCGCTAACGTAAGCAGCGCTGGTATTGAGGTGAGATGTGGAGCTAAATTTTGCTCTACGCTCACTTTTTTGCGGTTAACGCCAGGTTTGTAAAAACCTGTAATACCAGCACTGTCTGTAAGTGAGCGGTGAGCATAAACTGCTCGTTAGCACCGCACAGCCTCCAACGCAAAACTCGTAATCTAGGCGATTGTTTTTTATTATTGGTCCAATTAAATATTTACAACAACACAATATTAATACATTATTTGTTGTTTTACTTTGTGAATTTAATGTATTTTTTAAAATATAAACTCATTTCAAATCTGATGACTGCAACACGTTCAAAAAAGTTGGGACAGGGGATATTTAGGACTAATAGCGATGTGACAATTTGAAATAAGAAGGTGATGTGAAACAGGTGAGGCAATCGTGTAATCATTGTATATAAGGAGCCTATGAAAAAGGCCTAGTCCTTCAAGATCAAGGATGGGTCGAGGCTCACCAATCTGCCAACAGATGCGTCAGCGAATAATCTAACACATTGAGAACAACATTCCCCATAGACAAACCGGTAGGTTTTTGGTCTTTTAACTTTCTACAGTGCACAATCACTGAGATTGCAAGTTGTGCGCTAAACTCGGTGTTTAAATAACGCTAATAATTTAGCAGCACCCCACTTTCCATAGCGCTGCCATTACAAGTTACAAAAAAACCTTCTCGTGTTGTGCATTATGGTGCATAAGATTAGGGATTTTTTTTTTATTTTTTAATGGGCACTAAATAGCTGATTGTCCTTTTAAGGGCAATGTCCATACAAATGTCTCTATAGGGGGAATGGGTAGCTTAGGTTTTTTTGGAGTTAGGTTTTTTTTTATTTTGGGGGGTTGTTTGGGTGGGAGGCTTTACTGTTAGGGGGTACTTTGTATTTTTTAATGTAAAAGAGCTGTTTAACTTAGGGCAATGCCTTACAAAAGGCCCTTTTAAGGGCTATTGGTAGTTTATTGTTAGATTCGGGGGTGTTTTTATTTTAGGGTGGCTTTTTGTTTTTATAGGGGTATTAGATTAGCTTTAACTTTTTTTATTTTGTATAATTTCGTTTATTATTTTTTGTTATCTTAGGTTTTTTTTATTTTTTCAAATTTTTTTGTAGTATAATTTAAGTTTTTTATTTTTAGTTAATTTTAGTTTTTTAAAACAGTTATTTTAGGTTTATTTATAGCTTAATCTTAGTTTTTTTTGTTTGTTTTACAGGTAAGTTTTTATTTATTTTAAGGTAGTTAAATTGTTTAATGTTAGCGGGTGTTAGGTTTAGGGGTTAATAGTTTAATTCAGTGTGCCGCGATGTGGGGGGCCGGCGGTTTAGGGGTTAATAGGTTTAATTATAGTAGTTGCAATGTGGGGGGATGGCGGTTTAGGGGTTAATAGGTTTATTTTATTAGTAGCAATGTGGGGTACCGGCGGATTAGGAGTTAATATATTGATTTTAGTAGTAGCGATGTGGGTGGGCGCCGGATTAGGGATTAATTCTTTATTTTAGTGTTGGCGATGTGGGGGGTCAGCGGATTAGAGGTTAATATGCAGTTTATGGGTGTAAGTGTACTTTGTAACATTTTTGTTATGAGTTTTGTGAAACATTTTTGTTTTTCAAAATCCATAACTACTGGTCTTTGATAGCAGAATGGATCATGGCGGTATAAACTATAACTCTAACGGAATAGCCGGACCGCACAACCTGTAATACAGGTGACCTGAATATTCCACACTCAAAAGCCATTTTTTGAATGCGGAATGGAGAGTTGCGGTACAGGCTAAAACGATAGCGGTATAGCCGTAGCGCCGCGACTTGTAATACGGGTGACCTGCCAATCCGCACGCAAAGGGCAAATTTTTAGCAGCACAGCCATAATGCAAAACTTTGAATTTCGGTAAATATAATTAAAAGATTCAAGGAATCTATTGAAATATAAGTGTGTAAAGGGCAAGGCCGAAAACCACTTTTAAATGCGTGTGATCTCTGACCCTCAGACGTTACTGTCTCAAAAACCGTCATGAGTCTGCAATGGATATCCTGACATGGGCTCCGCAATATTTTGGTAAACCTTTGTCAGTCAACGCCATTTGCCGCTGCATCCTACATCAATACTGTCCAGAAGTGCTGCTGACTTCTCTGGGCTCTGTCTCATCTGAGTGTTAGTGCCCGTGGCTGGAGTTGATCTAGGGACCTCCAGTCTCTGGCCAGTTGCTTTTCCCCTGAGCCACTGGAGGATTCTGGCTGAGCATTTTATCTGCTTTTTCTTCTACCTGCTCGGGCTCGCTCTCTGGTTCAACCTACCTGCCAGCTGCAGGTAGTTTTGCAATCAACACCCTATTTAACCAAGCTTCCTGCAATGCCCTGTGTATTGGATCCATTCCGGGGTGTGTTCCTTCTGTGAACTGCTTGCTGTTTATCTCTGCTGGATCCTGATTCTGTCTGCCTTTGCCTGGAAGGCTTTTGACCTTTTGCCTGCCCAATTTGTACTGCCTTTGTCCGCACGTTGCTGTCCCCTGGCCTGCATATAGACTCTGCTTTTGCCTTATCCTCTCAAATACTATGGTCCTACCCTCCGTGCTGGGATTGTGTTACTATAGTCAGTTCCCAACCATAGGGTCCCTTCCTGGACAGACAATATACTACCTGTGACACTGAGATGGACAGTAGCATAGTGGGATCGTGTTTTGTAGCCAGACGAGTCAACATTTCAAATAGTTTTTGGAAAAAACAGCTGTTGTGTTCTCCGGGCCAAAGAGCAAAAGGACCATCCAAGCTAGAAGGTAGAAAAGCCAGCGTCTTTCATGTTATGGGTAACTTGAACATCTGTGAGGGCACCATTAATGCAGAAAGATATGTATTTATTTTGGCACAACATATGCTGCCATCCAGACGTAGTCTTTTCCAGGGATGTCCCTGCATTTTCAAACAGGACAACGCCAAACCACATTCTGCCCGGATTACAAGCACATGGTTACTTAAGCAGAGAGTCCGGGTGCTAGCAGGACCTGCCTGCAGACCTGACCTGTCTCCAATTGAGAATGTGTGGGGCATAAGGAAGCACAAAATAAGGCAATGAAGGCCCCGTACAGTTGCACAGCTGAAGACATAATGGATAAATGGGGGACAAATCTGCTTGCTAAACTCAACCAACTGGTGTCTTCAGTGCCCAAACGGTTAATAAGTGTTATTAAAAGAAAAGGTGATGTTACACAGTGGTAAACAGTCGGCTGTCCCAATGTTTTTGTGTTGCAGTCATCAGATTTGAAATGAGTGCATGTTTTCAAAAAATATATTAAATTCACAAAGTAAAACATCAACTGAGTGTAGCTCTGTACTTACTGAGGTACACTCAGCAAGTACAGAGCTACACTCAGCAAGTACACAGCTACACTCAGCAAGTAAAGAGCTACACTCAGCAAGTACAGAGCTACACTCAGCAAGTACACAGCTACACTCAGCAAGTACAGAGCTACACTCAGAAAGTACAGAGCTACACTCAGCAAGTACACAGCTACACTCAGCAAGTACACAGCTACACTCAGCAAGTACACAGCTACACTCAGCAAGTACACAGCTACACTCAGCAAGTACACAGCTACACTCAGCAAGTACACAGCTACACTCAGAAAGTACACAGCTACACTCAGCAAGTACAGAGCTACACTCAGCAAGTACACAGCTACACTCAGCAAGTACAGAGCTACACTCAGCAAGTAAAGAGCTACACTCAGCAAGTACACAGCTACACTCAGCAAGTACACAGCTACACTCAGCAAGTACAGAGCTACACTCAGCAAGTACACAGCTACACTCAGCAAGTACAGAGCTACACTCAGCAAGTAAAGAGCTACACTCAGCAAGTACACAGCTACACTCAGCAAGTACAGAGCTACACTCAGCAAGTACAGAGCTACACTCAACAAGTACACAGCTACACTCAGCAAGTACAGAGCTACACTCAACAAGTACACAGCTACACTCAGCAAGTACAGAGCTACACTCAGCAAGTACACAGCTACACTCAGCAAGTACACAGCTACACTCAGCAAGTACACAGCTATACTCAGCAAGTACAGAGCTACACTCAGCAAGTACAGAGCTACACTCAGCAAGTACAGAGCTACACTCAGCAAGTACAGAGCTACACTCAGTAAGTACACAGCTACACTCAGTAAGTACACAGCTACACTCAGCAAGTACACAGCTACACTCAGCAAGTACAGAGCTACACTCAGCAAGTACAGAGCTACACTCAGCAAGTACAGAGCTACACTCAGCAAGTACACAGCTACACTCAGCAAGTACACAGCTACACTCAACAAGTACACAGCTCGACTCAGCAAGTACACAGCTACACTCAGCAAGTACACAGCTACACTCAGCAAGTACACAGCTACACTCAGCAAGTACACAGCTTCCCTCAGCAAGTACACAGCTACACTCAGCAAGTACAGAGCTACACTCAGCAAGTACACAGCTACACTCAGCAAGTACACAGCTACACTCAGCAAGTACAGAGCTACACTCAACAAGTACAGAGCTACACTCAGCAAGTACACAGCTACACTCAGCAAGTACACAGCTACACTCAGCAAGTACAGAGCTACACTCAACAAGTACACAGCTACACTCAGCAAGTACACAGCTACACTCAGCAAGTACAGAGCTACACTCAGCAAGTACAGAGCTACACTCAGCAAGTACACAGCTACACTCAGCAAGTACACAGCTACACTCAGCAAGTACACAGCTACACTCAGCAAGTACAGAGCTACACTCAGCAAGTACAGAGCTACACTCAGCAAGTACAGAGCTACACTCAGCAAGTACACAGCTACACTCAACAAGTACACAGCTCGACTCAGCAAGTACACAGCTACACTCAGCAAGTACACAGCTACACTCAGCAAGTACACAGCTTCACTCAGCAAGTACACAGCTACACTCAGCAAGTACAGAGCTACACTCAGCAAGTACAGAGCTACACTCAGCAAGTACACAGCTACACTCAGCAAGTACAGAGCTACACTCAGCAAGTACACAGCTACACTCAGCAAGTACAGAGCTACACTCAGCAAGTACAGAGCTACACTCAGCAAGTACAGAGCTACACTCAGCAAGTACAGAGCTACACTCAGCAAGTACAGAGCTACACTCAGCAAGTACACAGCTACACTCAGCAAGTACACAGCTACACTCAGCAAGTACACAGCTACACTCAGCAAGTACACAGCTACACTCAACAAGTACAGAGCTACACTCAACAAGTACAGAGCTACACTCAGCAAGTACAGAGCTACACTCAGCAAGTACACAGCTACACTCAGTAAGTACACAGCTACACTCAGCAAGTACACAGCTACACTCAGCAAGTACACAGCTATACTCAGCAAATACACAGCTACACTCAGCAAGTACACAGCTATACTCAGCAAGTACAGAGCTACACTCAGTAAGTACACAGCTACACTCAGTAAGTACACAGCTACACTTAGCAAGTACACAGCTACACTCAGCAAGTACACAGCTACACTCAGCAAGTACAGAGCTACACTCAGTAAGTACACAGCTACACTCAGCAAGTACAGAGCTACACTCAGCAAGTACAGAGCTACACTCAGCAAGTACAGAGCTACACTCAGCAAGTACAGAGCTACACTCAGCAAGTACACAGCTACAGCAAGTACACAGCTACACTCAGCAAGTACACAGCTACACTCAACAAGAACAGAGCTACACTCAACAAGTACAGAGCTACACTCAGCAAGTACAGAGCTACACTCAGCAAGTACAGAGCTACACTCAGCAAGTACACAGCTACACTCAGCAAGTACACAGCTACACTCAGCAAGTACACAGCTACACTCAGTAAGTACACAGCTACACTCAGCAAGTACAGAGCTACACTCAGCAAGTACACAGCTATACTCAGCAAATACACAGCTACACTCAGCAAGTACACAGCTATACTCAGCAAGTACAGAGCTACACTCAGTAAGTACACAGCTACACTCAGTAAGTACACAGCTACACTCAGCAAGTACACAGCTACACTCAGCAAGTACACAGCTACACTCAGCAAGTACAGAGCTACACTCAGTAAGTACACAGCTACACTCAGCAAGTACACAGCTACTTGCTGAGTGTACCAGCAAGTACAGAGCTACACTCAGCAAGTACAGAGCTACACTCAGCAAGTACACAGCTACACTCAGCAAGTACACAGCTACACTCAGCAAGTACAGAGCTACACTCAGCAAGTACAGAGCTACACTCAGCAAGTACACAGCTACACTCAGCAAGTACACAGCTACATTCAGCAAGTACACAGCTACACTCAACAAGTACAGAGCTACACTCAACAAGTACAGAGCTACACTCAGCAAGTACAGAGCTACACTCAGCAAGTACACAGCTACACTCAGCAAGTACACAGCTACACTCATCAAGTACACAGCTATACTCATCAAGTACACAGCTATACTCAGCAAATACACAGCTACACTCAGCAAGTACACAGCTATACTCAGCAAGTACACAGCTACACTCAGTAAGTACACAGCTACACTCAGTAAGTACACAGCTACACTTAGCAAGTACACAGCTACACTCAGCAAGTACACAGCTACACTCAGCAAGTACAGAGCTACACTCAGTAAGTACACAGCTACACTCAGCAAGTACAGAGCTACACTCAGTAAGTACACAGCTACACTCAGTAAGTACACAGCTACACTCAGCAAGTACACAGCTACACTCAGCAAGTACACAGCTACACTCAGTAAGTACACAGCTACACTTAGCAAGTACACAGCTACACTCAGCAAGTACACAGCTACACTCAGCAAGTACAGAGCTACACTCAGTAAGTACACAGCTACACTCAGCAAGTACACAGCTACACTCAGTAAGTACACAGCTACACTCAGTAAGTACACAGCTACACTCAGCAAGTACACAGCTACACTCAGCAAGTACACAGCTACACTCAGCAAGTACAGAGCTACATTCAGTAAGTACACAGCTACACTCAGCAAGTACACAGCTACTTGCTGAGTGTCCCAGCAAGTACAGAGCTACACTCAGCAAGTACAGAGCTACACTCAGCAAGTACACAGCTACACTCAGCAAGTACACAGCTACACTCAGCAAGTACACAGCTACACTCAGCAAGTACACAGCTACACTCAGCAAGTACAGAGCTACACTCAGCAAGTACAGAGCTACACTCAGCAAGTACACAGCTACACTCAACAAGTACACAGCTCGACTCAGCAAGTACACAGCTACACTCAGCAAGTACACAGCTACACTCAGCAAGTACACAGCTTCACTCAGCAAGTACACAGCTACACTCAGCAAGTACAGAGCTACACTCAGCAAGTACACAGCTACACTCAGCAAGTACACAGCTACACTCAGCAAGTACAGAGCTACACTCAGCAAGTACACAGCTACACTCAGCAAGTACAGAGCTACACTCAGCAAGTACAGAGCTACACTCAGCAAGTACAGAGCTACACTCAGCAAGTACAGAGCTACACTCAGCAAGTACACAGCTACACTCAGCAAGTACACAGCTACACTCAGCAAGTACACAGCTACACTCAGCAAGTACACAGCTACACTCAACAAGTACACAGCTACACTCAACAAGTACAGAGCTACACTCAGCAAGTACAGAGCTACACTCAGCAAGTACACAGCTACACTCAGTAAGTACACAGCTACACTCAGCAAGTACACAGCTACACTCAGCAAGTACACAGCTATACTCAGCAAATACACAGCTACACTCAGCAAGTACACAGCTATACTCAGCAAGTACAGAGCTACACTCAGTAAGTACACAGCTACACTCAGTAAGTACACAGCTACACTTAGCAAGTACACAGCTACACTCAGCAAGTACACAGCTACACTCAGCAAGTACAGAGCTACACTCAGTAAGTACACAGCTACACTCAGCAAGTACAGAGCTACACTCAGCAAGTACAGAGCTACACTCAGCAAGTACAGAGCTACACTCAGCAAGTACAGAGCTACACTCAGCAAGTACACAGCTACACTCAGCAAGTACACAGCTACACTCAGCAAGTACACAGCTACACTCAACAAGAACAGAGCTACACTCAACAAGTACAGAGCTACACTCAGCAAGTACAGAGCTACACTCAGCAAGTACAGAGCTACACTCAGCAAGTACACAGCTACACTCAGCAAGTACACAGCTACACTCAGCAAGTACACAGCTACACTCAGTAAGTACACAGCTACACTCAGCAAGTACAGAGCTACACTCAGCAAGTACACAGCTATACTCAGCAAATACACAGCTACACTCAGCAAGTAAACAGCTATACTCAGCAAGTACAGAGCTACACTCAGTAAGTACACAGCTACACTCAGTAAGTACACAGCTACACTCAGCAAGTACACAGCTACACTCACGAAGTACACAGCTACACTCAGCAAGTACAGAGCTACACTCAGTAAGTACACAGCTACACTCAGCAAGTACACAGCTACTTGCTGAGTGTCCCAGCAAGTACAGAGCTACACTCAGCAAGTACAGAGCTACACTCAGCAAGTACACAGCTACACTCAGCAAGTACAGAGCTACACTCAGCAAGTACACAGCTACACTCAGCAAGTACACAGCTACATTCAGCAAGTACACAGCTACACTCAACAAGTACAGAGCTACACTCAACAAGTACAGAGCTACACTCAGCAAGTACAGAGCTACACTCAGCAAGTACACAGCTACACTCAGCAAGTACACAGCTACACTCAGCAAGTACACAGCTACACTCATCAAGTACACAGCTATACTCAGCAAATACACAGCTACACTCAGCAAGTACACAGCTATACT
The DNA here is from genome assembly GCF_027579735.1 of Bombina bombina. Lineage (NCBI taxonomy): Eukaryota > Metazoa > Chordata > Amphibia > Anura > Bombinatoridae > Bombina > Bombina bombina. Next base: position 38,626,754 of record NC_069502.1, read on the forward strand.
CAGCAAGTACACAGCTACACTCAGTAAGTACACAGCTACACTCAGTAAGTACACAGCTACACTTAGCAAGTACACAGCTACACTCAGCAAGTACACAGCTACACTCAGCAAGTACAGAGCTACACTCAGTAAGTACACAGCTACACTCAGCAAGTACAGAGCTACACTCAGTAAGTACACAGCTACACTCAGTAAGTACACAGCTACACTCAGCAAGTACACAGCTACACTCAGCAAGTACACAGCTACACTCAGTAAGTACACAGCTACACTTAGCAAGTACACAGCTACACTCAGCAAGTACACAGCTACACTCAGCAAGTACAGAGCTACACTCAGTAAGTACACAGCTACACTCAGCAAGTACACAGCTACACTCAGTAAGTACACAGCTACACTCAGTAAGTACACAGCTACACTCAGCAAGTACACAGCTACACTCAGCAAGTACACAGCTACACTCAGCAAGTACAGAGCTACATTCAGTAAGTACACAGCTACACTCAGCAAGTACACAGCTACTTGCTGAGTGTCCCAGCAAGTACAGAGCTACACTCAGCAAGTACAGAGCTACACTCAGCAAGTACACAGCTACACTCAGCAAGTACAGAGCTACACTCAGCAAGTACACAGCTACACTCAGCAAGTACACAGCTACACTCAGCAAGTACACAGCTACATTCAGCAAGTACACAGCTACACTCAACAAGTACAGAGCTATACTCAACAAGTACAGAGCTACACTCAGCAAGTACAGAGCTACACTCAGCAAGTACACAGCTACACTCAGCAAGTACACAGCTACACTCAGCAAGTACACAGCTACACTCATCAAGTACACAGCTATACTCAGCAAATACACAGCTACACTCAGCAAGTACACAGCTATACTCAGCAAGTACACAGCTGCACTCAGTAAGTACACAGCTACACTCAGTAAGTACACAGCTACACTCAGCAAGTACACAGCTACTTGCTGAGTGTCCCAGCAAGTACAGAGCTACACTCAGCAAGTACAGAGCTACACTCAGCAAGTACACAGCTACACTCAGCAAGTACAGAGCTACACTCAGCAAGTACACAGCTACACTCAGCAAGTACACAGCTACACTCAGCAAGTACACAGCTACACTCAGCAAGTACACAGCTACATTCAGCAAGTACACAGCTACACTCAACAAGTACAGAGCTATACTCAACAAGTACAGAGCTACACTCAGCAAGTACAGAGCTACACTCAGCAAGTACACAGCTACACTCAGCAAGTACACAGCTACACTCATCAAGTACACAGCTATACTCAGCAAATACACAGCTACACTCAGCAAGTACACAGCTATACTCAGCAAGTACACAGCTACACTCAGTAAGTACACAGCTACACTCAGTAAGTACACAGCTACACTCAGTAAGTACACAGCTACACTTAGCAAGTACACAGCTACACTCAGCAAGTACACAGCTACACTCAGCAAGTACAGAGCTACACTCAGCAAGTACAGAGCTACACTCAGCAAGTACAGAGCTACACTCAGCAAGTACAGAGCTACACTCAGCAAGTACACAGCTACACTCAGCAAGTACACAGCTACACTCAGCAAGTACACAGCTACACTCAGCAAGTACACAGTTACAGTCAGCAAGTACACAGCTACACTCAACAAGAACAGAGCTACACTTAACAAGTACAGAGCTACACTCAGCAAGTACAGAGCTACACTCAGCAAGTACAGAGCTACACTCAGCAAGTACAGAGCTACACTCAGCAAGTACAGAGCTACACTCAGCAAGTACACAGCTACACTCAGCAAGTACACAGCTACACTCAGTAAGTACACAGCTACACTCAGCAAGTACACAGCTACACTCAGCAAGTACAGAGCTACACTCAGCAAGTACACAGCTATACTCAGCAAATACACAGCTACACTCAGCAAGTACACAGCTATACTCAGCAAGTACAGAGCTACACTCAGTAAGTACACAGCTACACTCAGTAAGTACACAGCTACACTCAGCAAGTACACAGCTACACTCAGCAAGTACACAGCTACACTCAGCAAGTACAGAGCTACACTCAGTAAGTACACAGCTACACTCAGCAAGTACAGAGCTACACTCAGCAAGTACAGAGCTACACTCAGCAAGTACACAGCTACACTCAGCAAGTACACAGCTACACTCAGCAAGTACAGAGCTACACTCAGTAAGTACACAGCTACACTCAGCAAGTACAGAGCTACACTCAGCAAGTACAGAGCTACACTCAGCAAGTACACAGCTACACTCAGCAAGTACACTGTGATAGTTATAACTCATCCGATCTCGCTGCTCTTCGGGTTTTTGACAGCTTTATTGACAAGCTGTCACTAAGCACCCACACTAACTACACTGTTCTACCCCCTATACCGGCGCCCCCGGAGCCCCCCCGCAACTAAATAAAGTTATTAACCCCTAAATTGCCGCTCCCGGACACCGCCGCCACCTACATTATACCTAGGAACCCCTATCCTGCCCCCCCTATACCGCCACCACCTATAATAAAGTTATTAACCCCTATTCTGCGGATCCCGGACCTCGCCACAACTAAATAAATAGTTTAACCCCTAAACCGCCGCTCCCGGACCCCGCCGCCACCTATATTAAACTTATTAATCTCTAATCTGCCTCCCCTACACCGTCGCCACCTATAATAAATGTATTAACCCCTATCCTGCCCCCCCTACACCGTCGCCACTGTAATAAAATTATTAACCCCTAAACCTAAGTCTAACACAAGCAAGTACAGAGCTACACTCAGTAAGTACACAGCTACACTCAGCAAGTACACAGCTACACTCAGCAAGTACAGAGCTACATTCAGTAAGTACACAGCTACACTCAGCAAGTACACAGCTACTTGCTGAGTGTCCCAGCAAGTACAGAGCTACACTCAGCAAGTACAGAGCTACACTCAGCAAGTACACAGCTACACTCAGCAAGTACAGAGCTACACTCAGCAAGTACACAGCTACACTCAGCAAGTACACAGCTACACTCAGCAAGTACACAGCTACATTCAGCAAGTACACAGCTACACTCAACAAGTACAGAGCTACACTCAACAAGTACAGAGCTACACTCAGCAAGTACACAGCTACACTCAGCAAGTACACAGCTACACTCAGCAAGTAAACAGCTACACTCATCAAGTACACAGCTATACTCAGCAAATACACAGCTACACTCAGCAAGTACACAGCTATACTCAGCAAGTACACAGCTACACTCAGTAAGTACACAGCTACACTCAGTAAGTACACAGCTACACTTAGCAAGTACACAGCTACACTCAGCAAGTACAGAGCTACACTCAGTAAGTACACAGCTACACTCAGCAAGTACAGAGCTACACTCAGCAAGTACAGAGCTACACTCAGCAAGTACAGAGCTACACTCAGCAAGTACAGAGCTACACTCAGCAAGTACACAGCTACACTCAGCAAGTACACAGCTACACTCAGCAAGTACACAGTTACACTCAGCAAGTACACAGCTACACTCAACAAGAACAGAGCTACACTTAACAAGTACAGAGCTACACTCAGCAAGTACAGAGCTACACTCAGCAAGTACAGAGCTACACTCAGCAAGTACAGAGCTACACTCAGCAAGTACAGAGCTACACTCAGCAAGTACAGAGCTACACTCAGCAAGTACACAGCTACACTCAGCAAGTACACAGCTACACTCAGCAAGTACACAGCTACACTCAGCAAGTACACAGCTACACTCAGTAAGTACACAGCTACACTCAGCAAGTACACAGCTACACTCAGCAAGTACAGAGCTACACTCAGCAAGTACACAGCTATACTCAGCAAATACACAGCTACACTCAGCAAGTACACAGCTATACTCAGCAAGTACAGAGCTACACTCAGTAAGTACACAGCTACACTCAGTAAGTACACAGCTACACTCAGCAAGTACACAGCTACACTCAGCAAGTACACAGCTACACTCAGCAAGTACAGAGCTACACTCAGTAAGTACACAGCTACACTCAGCAAGTACACAGCTACACTAAGCAAGTACACTGTGATAGTTATAACTCATCCGATCTCGCTGCTCTTCGGGTTTTTGACAGCTTTATTGACAAGCTGTCACTAAGCACCCACACTAACTACACTGTTCTACCCCCTATACCGGCGCCCCCGGAGCCCCCCCGCAACTAAATAAAGTTATTAACCCCTAAATTGCCGCTCCCGGACACCGCCGCCACCTACATTATACCTAGGAACCCCTATCCTGCCCCCCCTATACCGCCACCACCTATAATAAAGTTATTAACCCCTATTCTGCGGATCCCGGACCTCGCCACAACTAAATAAATAGTTTAACCCCTAAACCGCCGCTCCCGGACCCCGCCGCCACCTATATTAAACTTATTAATCTCTAATCTGCCTCCCCTACACCGTCGCCACCTATAATAAATGTATTAACCCCTATCCTGCCCCCCCTACACCGTCGCCACTGTAATAAAATTATTAACCCCTAAACCTAAGTCTAACACTAACCCTAACACCCCCCTAACTTAAATATTAATTAAATAAATCTAAATAATATTTCTATTATGAACTAAATTAATCCTATTTAAAACTAAATACTTACCTTTAAAATAAACCCTAATATAGCTACAATATAAATAATAATTATATTGTAGCTATCTTAGGATTTATTTTTATTTTACAGGCATCTTTCAATTTATTTTAACTAGGTACAATAGCTATTAAATAGTTATTAACTATTTAATAGCTTACCTATCTAAAATAAAGAGAAATTTACTGTAAAATAAAAACTAACCTAAGTTACAATTACACCTAACACTACACCATACTTTAATAAATTATTCCCATTTAAAACTAAATACTTACCTGTAAAATAAACCCTAAGATAGCTACAATGTAATTAATAATTACATAGTAGCTATTTTATTATTTATATTTATTTTACAGGTAACTTTGTATTTATTTTAGCTAGTTAGAATAGTTATTAAATAGTTATTAACTATTTAATAACTACCTAGCTAAAAGAAATACAAAATTACCTGTGAAATAAATCCTAACCTAAGTTACAATTAAACCTTACACTACACTATCATTAAATTAATTGAATAAATTAGCTACAAATAACTACAATTAAATTCAATTAAATAAACTAACTAAACTTACAAACATTTCAAAAATATTACAACAATTTTAAGCTACTTACACCTAATTTAAGCCCCCTAATAAAATAACAAAGCCCCCCAAAATAAAAAAATGCCCTACCCTATTCTACATTAAAAAGTTACCAGCTCTATTACCTTACCAGCCCTTAAAATGGCCTTTTGCGGGGCATGCCCAAAAGAAAACAGCTCTTTTGCCTGTAAAATAAAAATACAACCCTCTCAACTTTAAAACCCACCACCCACATACCCCTACTCTAACCCAAACCCCCCTTAAATAAACCTAACACTACCCCCCTGAAGATCATTCTACCTTTAGCCATCTTCAGCCAGCCGACCACCGATGGAACCGGAGGAGATCCAGAGCGGCAGAAGTCATCATCCAAGGGGCACTGAAGAAGTCTTCCATCCGATTGAAGTCATCATCCAGGCGGCGCTGAAGAAGTCTTCCATCCGAATGAAGTCTTCATCCAAGCGGCGTCTTCAATCTTCATCTATCTGGAGCGGAGCGGAGCCATCTTCAGACGAGCTGACGCGGAGCCATCCTCTTCTTCCCGACGACTAACGACGAATGACTGTACCTTTAAGTGACGTCATCCAAGATGGCGTCCCTTCAATTCCGATTGGCTGATAGGATTCTATCAGCCAATTGGAATTAAGGTAGGAGAAATCTGATTGGCTGATTTAATCAGCCAATCAGATTGAAGTTCAATCCGATTGGCTGATCCAATCAGCCAATCAGATTGAGCTCGCATTCTATTGGCTGTTCCGAGCTGTTCCACTCCGCTCCGGATGGATGAAGATTGAAGACGCCGCGTGGATGAAGACTTCAATCGGATGGAAGACTTCTTCAGCGCCCCTTGGATGATGACTTCTGCCGCTCCGGATCTCCTCTTCAGTTCCATCGGTGGTCGGCTGGCTGAAGACGGCTAAAGGTAGGATGATCTTCAGGGGGGGTAGTGTTAGGTTTATTTAAGGGGGGTTTGGGTTAGAGTAGGGGTGTGTGGGTGGTGGGTTTTAATGTGGGGGGGGGGTTGTATTTTTATTTTACAGGCAAAAGAGCTGTTTTCTTTGGGGCATGCCCCACAAAAGGCCCTTTTAAGGGCTGGTAAGGTAATAGAGCTGGTAACTTTTTAATGTAGAATAGGGTAGGGCATTTTTTTATTTTGGGGGGCTTTGTTATTTTATTAGGGGGCTAAGATTAGGTGTAAGTAGCTTAAAATTGTTGTAATATTTTTTTAAATGTTTGTAACTTATTTTTTTTATTTTTTGTAACTTAGCTTTTTTTTATTTTTTGTACTTTAGTTAGTTTATTTAATTGAATTTAATTGTAGTTATTTGTAGCTAATTTATTTAATTAATTTAATGATAGTGTAGTGTTAGGTTTAGTTGTAACTTAGGTTAGGATTTATTTTACAGGTAATTTTGTATTTCTTTTAGCTAGGTAGTTATTAAATAGTTAATAACTATTTAATAACTATTCCAACTAGCTAAAATAAATACAAAGTTACCTGTAAAATAAATATAAATCCTAAAATAGCTACAATGTAATTATTAATTACATTGTAGCTATCTTAGGGTTTATTTTACAGGTAAGTATTTAGTTTTAAATAGGAATAATTTATTAAAGTATAGTGTAGTGTTAGGTGTAATTGTAACTTAGGTTAGTTTTTATTTAACAGGTACATTTCTCTTTATTTTAACTAGGTAGCTATTAAATAGTTAATAACTATTTAATAGCTATTGTACCTAGTTAAAATAAATTGAAAGTTGCCTGTAAAATAAAAATAAATCCTAAGATAGCTACAATATAATTATTATTTATATTGTAGCTATATTAGGGTTTATTTTAAAGGTAAGTATTTAGTTTTAAATAGGATTAATTTAGTTAATAAGAGAAATATTATTTAGATTTATTTAATTAATATTTAAGTTAGGGGGGTGTTAGGGTTAAGTGTTAGACTTAGGTTTAGGGGTTAATAATTTTATTACAGTGGCGGCGGTGTAGGGGGGCAGGATAAGGGCTAATAAATTTATTATAGGTGGCGACGGTGTAGGGGGGGCAGATTAGGGGTTAATACGTTTAATATAGGTGGCGGCGGGGTCCGGGAGCGGCGGTTTAGGGGTTAAACTATTTATTTTGTTGCGGCTGGGTCCGGGATCGGCAGGATAGGGGTTAATAACTTTATTATAGGTGGCAGCGGTGTAGGGGGGGCAGGATAGGGGTTAATAGGTATTATGTATGTGGCGGCGGGGTCCGGGAGCGGCGGTTTAGGGGTTAAACTATTTATTTTGTTGTGGCTGGGTCCGGGATCGGCAGGATAGGGGTTAATAACTTTATTATAGGTGGCAGCGGTGTAGGGGGGGCAGGATAGGGGTTAATAGGTATTATGTAGGTGGCGGTGGGGTCCTGGAGCGGCGGTTTAGGGGTTAACATATTTATCATAGTTGCGGCGGGCTCCTGGAGCGGCGGTTTAGGGGGTAATACATTTATTTAGTTGTGGCGGTGTAGGGGGGACAGATTAGGGGTGTTTAGACTCGGGGTAGGAATCAATGGGATGTCTGGCAGCAGGGAACATGAACTTTCGCTATGGTCAGACTCCCATTGATTACTATGGGATCTGCCGCCCAGGGCGGCGGTTTGAAAACCAGGTACGCTGGGCCAGAAAAGTGCTGACCGTACCTGCTAGTTTTTTGATAACTAGCAAAAGTAGTCAGATTGTGCCGCACTTGTGTGCAGAACATCTGGAGTGACGTAAGAATCGATCTGTGTCAGAGTGAGTCCGGCGGATCGAAGCTTACGTCACTAAATTCTACTTTTGCCGGTGTCTAGCGCTTGATAACTAAGGCGAATCAGCCTCGCCACAAATACGCTGCGGAATTCCAGTGTATTTGAGGTTGACGGCTTGATAACTAGGGGCCTATGTCTTTTAAAGAGAAAACATATACAAAATTGTCTTCTAGAAAAAGCTAGATGTAGTTCTTCTGGAGACAACTAGATTAAAAAAAAGTATTTTAGAAAGAACAGGTCTAAAGTAATGTTTTCATGAGACAGTTTATTTGAGATAAAGCCTTGAAGAAAAAATAAGACTAAGATAAGGAGGCCCATTTATCAAGCTCCATACGGAGCTCGAGGGCCCGTGTTTCTGGCGAGTCTTCAGACTCGCCAGAAACACAAGTTATGGAGCAGTGGTCTAAAGACCGCTGCTCCATAACCTTGTCCGCCTGCTCTGATGAGGCGGACAGGAATCGCCACAATTCAACTCGATCGAGTACAATCGGGTTGATTGACACCTCCCTGCTGGTGGCCGATTGGCCGCGAGTCAGCAGGGGGCGGAGTTGCACCAGCAGCTCTTGTGAGCTGCTGGTGCAATGCTGAATATGGAGAGCGTATTGCTCTCCGCATTCAGCGATGTCTCTCGGACCTGATCCGCACTGTCGGATCAGGTCTGACAGACACTTGATAATTCGGCCTCAAGGTGTTCATGAGAAAGCTGGATTCAGCTAAGGTCCTATAGAAAAAACATAACTAAGATAGGGTATTAGGGAGACAGCTTGATACGGATAAGGTCTAGAAAAATTATGACCAAGAAAACAACTTCAGGAGAGAGCCAACGTCAGCTAATGTTTTCTAGAGAAAGCTAGACTCATATTAGGTTTTCTGCAGACAACCAGACACAGTTCCATTTTTTTGGAGGGAGCCAGACTGGCTAAACATAGGATTTAAGATTAGATAATGGTCTTTTTAAAGCCTGTACACATCTTTATAGCCACAACATTTATCAGTGCTATTTTCTGGCTAATCAGATTTTGGAAGATATGGGATCCATATGGCATAGGATTTCGAGTGATGGTTAGGCATTGACCAACCATTCAGCAATACTGCATGATTTAAGGTTAAGGTCCTATTATTTCTCAACAAGGGTCATGTGTAGCTGGGTGGGAGCAAGTGGCCTATAAATGAGCCTAGCCGGTTATCTATGAAATGATGTTGACATCTTTATAAAAAGTTAACATTGCTGACAATGTTGTAATAACGTCTTCTTATTCACCCATGATCTGGTAGTAACAAACTTACTTTTTTCTGAGCTGCTGGACAAGCTCCTTCTCCCTCTCTTCTTGGGTGTTGAGATTGTCAGAATGTCATTTTCCTCCATATCCTGAGATTCTGGTCCGTCACTTGGTGTGCAACATCCATTCTCTATTGGCGGTGCCCCGTCTCTAATCCCATCCGGTGAATACTCACAAGTCTTTTTTTCTCTTGGAATAAGACTCTGCCCATCTTTGTCCTGGACATGTCTCTCTGGCTTATGTTGGGTTCTCGCCATCTCCAACTCTCCATTGTGCACAGGGTCCAGGAGGCTGGTGTTAGGGGACGTGTGGCACTTAGGGACTGAGGCAATTTCTTTGGATGCATTGAAGCTTTGCAACTAAGGAAATAAAAACAATAGATTCAGTCTGATATATCTAGTTCTAGTGACTCCTGTGAGGGCCCATGCACCAATATACCAAAACTCGACCTTCTCAGGGTCAGCAGTGGCTTGTATGACACAAATGATGTCTTCTAAAGCAATACCACTACCAGCTCTCTGAGAAGACATGGTGTTTGAGTACTGGTGCACGGGCCCTCCCAGCATATGTGCGTATGTTGCAGAAAAGCCGTAACAACTTTTACTAGAAGCATTTTTGGTAATGAAAGTATATTGCAAAAATGCTTCTATTTCAAATTGAGATGTATTTTTTGAACATTTCTGTTTTGATCTTTCTATACCTTTAAAAAAGTAGTTAATTCTTCTAATATAGTTAGAATTTAGCTCAATGACATGGGCAATTTGCAGCCATTCTCACCACCTGCAGATGTATAAGAGGTGAAGACAGTCACACTGGTTCTGCAGTGCACAATGAGTAACACGGTATATATATATATTTATTATCTTACAGCATTCGTGCAATGCACAAGCAGGGTCTCTTGCATTCTCATGAGTACATGTATAATCTTCACATGCACAATGATCACTTTTGATTGGCTGGACAAAATATAAAATTAATAATCCATGTAAATATCTGCTAAAGGGCTAGAGCAGTAAGGCGCAGTAAGGAGCAGTAAGGCACTTACTGAGAGCTACCTGCTGATTGGTGACTGCACATATATGCCTCTAGTTCCCAGTAGTGCATTTCTGATTCTTCAAAAAATAATACCAAGAGAATGAAGCACAGCTGATAATACAAATACATTGGAAAATTGTTTAAAACCACCTCTTTTATCTGAATCATGAAAGACAATTTGGGGTGTCCCTTTAGGCATAAGTTAATATCTTAAACAAGGTAAGTATGATCCCTTGTATTTCAACTGTTCTCCAGATAATTTTGTTTCTTCTAAATGTCCCACACAAATACAACTTACATATCTGTCTGTCTGTCTGTGTCTGTGTAATCTGTCTATCATCTATCTCTCTATCTCTCTATCTATCTCTCTATCATCATCTATCTGTCTGCCATATGAACTAAGTAGAATAAAAACAGAATTTATGTTTACCTGATAAATTTCTTTCTCCAACGGTGTGTCCGGTCCACGGCGTCATCCTTACTTGTGGGATATTCTCTTCCCCAACAGGAAATGGCAAAGAGCCCAGCAAAGCTGGTCACATGATCCCTCCTAGGCTCCGCCTACCCCAGTCATTCGACCGACGTTAAGGAGGAATATTTGCATAGGAGAAACCATATGGTACCGTGGTGACTGTAGTTAAAGAAAATAAATTATCAGACCTGATTAAAAAACCAGGGCGGGCCGTGGACCGGACACACCGTTGGAGAAAGAAATTTATCAGGTAAACATAAATTCTGTTTTCTCCAACATAGGTGTGTCCGGTCCACGGCGTCATCCTTACTTGTGGGAACCAATACCAAAGCTTTAGGACACGGATGAAGGGAGGGAGCAAATCAGGTCACCTAAATGGAAGGCACCACGGCTTGCAAAACCTTTCTCCCAAAAATAGCCTCAGAAGAAGCAAAAGTATCAAACTTGTAAAATTTGGTAAAAGTGTGCAGTGAAGACCAAGTCGCTGCCCTACATATCTGATCAACAGAAGCCTCGTTCTTGAAGGCCCATGTGGAAGCCACAGCCCTAGTGGAATGAGCTGTGATTCTTTCGGGAGGCTGCCGTCCGGCAGTCTCGTAAGCCAATCTGATGATGCTTTTAATCCAAAAAGAGAGAGAGGTAGAAGTTGCTTTTTGACCTCTCCTTTTACCTGAATAAACAACAAACAAGGAAGATGTTTGTCTAAAATCCTTTGTAGCATCTAAATAGAATTTTAGAGCGCGAACAACATCCAAATTGTGCAACAAACGTTCCTTCTTTGAAACTGGTTTTGGACACAGAGAAGGTACGATAATCTCCTGGTTAATGTTTTTGTTAGAAACAACTTTTGGAAGAAAACCAGGTTTAGTACGTAAAACCACCTTATCTGCATGGAACACCAGATAAGGTGGAGAACACTGCAGAGCAGATAATTCTGAGACTCTTCTAGCAGAAGAAATCGCAACTAAAAACAAAACTTTCCAAGATAATAACTTAATATCAACGGAATGTAAGGGTTCAAACGGAACCCCCTGAAGAACTGAAAGAACTAAATTGAGACTCCAAGGAGGAGTCAAAGGTTTGTAAACAGGCTTGATTCTAACCAGAGCCTGAACAAAGGCTTGAACATCTGGCACAGCTGCCAGCTTTTTGTGAAGTAATACCGACAAGGCAGAAATCTGTCCCTTCAGGGAACTAGCAGATAATCCTTTTTCCAATCCTTCTTGAAGGAAGGATAGAATCCTAGGAATCTTAACCTTGTCCCAAGGGAATCCTTTAGATTCACACCAACAGATATATTTTTTCCAAATTTTGTGGTAAATCTTTCTAGTTACAGGCTTTCTGGCCTGAACAAGAGTATCGATAACAGAATCTGAGAATCCTCGCTTCGATAAAATCAAGCGTTCAATCTCCAAGCAGTCAGCTGGAGTGAAACCAGATTCGGATGTTCGAACGGACCCTGAACAAGAAGGTCTCGTCTCAAAGGTAGCTTCCAAGGTGGAGCCGATGACATATTCACCAGATCTGCATACCAAGTCCTGCGTGGCCACGCAGGAGCTATCAAGATCACCAACGCCCTCTCCTGATTGATCCTGGCTACCAGCCTGGGGATGAGAGGAAATGGCGGGAACACATAAGCTAGTTTGAAGGTCCAAGGTGCTACTAGTGCATCCACTAGAGCCGCCTTGGGATCCCTGGATCTGGCCCCGTAGCAAGGAACTTTGAAGTTCTGACGAGAGGCCATCAGATCCATGTCTGGAATGCCCCACAGGTGAGTGACTTGGGCAAAGATTTCCGGATGGAGTTCCCACTCCCCCGGATGCAATGTCTGACGACTCAGAAAATCCGCTTCCCAATTTTCCACTCCTGGGATGTGGATAGCAGACAGGTGGCAGGAGTGAGACTCCGCCCATAGAATGATTTTGGTCACTTCTTCCATCGCTAGGGAACTCCTTGTTCCCCCCTGATGGTTGATGTACGCAACAGTTGTCATGTTGTCTGATTGAAACCGTATGAACTTGGTCCTCGCTAGCCGAGGCCAGGCCTTGAGAGCATTGAATATCGCTCTCAGTTCCAGAATATTTATCGGTAGAAGAGATTCTTCCCGAGACCAAAGACCCTGAGCTTTCAGGGATCCCCAGACCGCGCCCCAGCCCATCAGACTGGCGTCGGTCGTGACAATGACCCACTCTGGTCTGCGGAACGTCATCCCTTGAGACAGATTGTCCAGGGACAGCCACCAACGGAGTGAGTCTCTGGTCCTCTGATTTACTTGTATCTTCGGAGACAAGTCTGTATAGTCCCCATTCCACTGACTGAGCATGCACAGTTGTAATGGTCTTAGATGAATGCGCGCAAAAGGAACTATGTCCATCGCCGCTACCATCAACCCTATCACTTCCATGCACTGAGCTATGGAAGGAAGAGGAACGGAATGAAGTATCCGACAAGAGTCTAGAAGTTTTGTTTTTCTGGCCTCTGTTAGAAAGATCCTCATTTCTAAAGAGTCTATAATTGTTCCCAAGAAGGGAACCCTTGTTGACGGGGATAGAGAACTCTTTTCCACGTTCACTTTCCAGCCGTGAGATCTGAGAAAGGCCAGGACAATGTCCGTGTGAGCCTTTGCTTGAGGAAGGGACGACGCTTGAATCAGAATGTCGTCCAGGTAAGGTACTACTGCAATGCCCCTTGGTCTTAGCACCGCTAGAAGGGAGCCTAGTACCTTTGTGAAAATCCTTGGAGCAGTGGCTAATCCGAAAGGAAGCGCCACGAACTGGTAATGTTTGTCCAGGAATGCAAACCTTAGGAACCGATGATGTTCCTTGTGGATAGGAATATGTAGATACGCATCCTTTAAATCCACCGTGGTCATGAATTGACCCTCCTGGATGGAAGGAAGAATAGTTCGAATGGTTTCCATCTTGAAAGATGGAACCTTGAGAAACTTGTTTAAGATCTTGAGATCTAAGATTGGTCTGAACGTTCCCTCTTTTTTGGGAACTATGAACAGATTGGAGTAGAACCCCATCCCTTGTTCTCTTAGTGGAACAGGATGAATCACTCCCATTTTTAACAGGTCTTCTACACAATGTAAGAACGCCTGTCTTTTTATGTGGTCTGAAGACAACTGAGACCTGTGGAACCTCCCCCTTGGGGGAAGTCCCTTGAATTCCAGAAGATAACCCTGGGAGACTATTTCTAGCGCCCAAGGATCCAGAACATCTCTTGCCCAAGCCTGAGCGAAGAGAGAGAGTCTGCCCCCCACCAGATCCGGTCCCGGATCGGGGGCCAATATTTCATGCTGTCTTGGTAGCAGTGGCAGGCTTCTTGGCCTGCTTTCCCTTGTTCCAGCCTTGCATTGGTCTCCAAGCTGGCTTGGCTTGAGAAGTATTACCCTCTTGCTTAGAGGACGTAGCACTTTGGGCTGGTCCGTTTTTACGAAAGGGACGAAAATTGGGTCTATTTTTTGCCTTGAAAGGCCGATCCTGAGGAAGGGCGTGGCCCTTACCCCCAGTGATATCCGAGATAATCTCTTTCAAGTCAGGGCCAAACAGCGTTTTCCCCTTGAAAGGAATGTTTAGTAGCTTGTTCTTGGAAGACGCGTCAGCCGACCAAGATTTCAACCAAAGCGCTCTGCGCGCCACAATAGCAAACCCAGAATTCTTAGCCGCTAACCTAGCCAATTGCAAAGTGGCGTCTAGGGTGAAAGAATTAGCCAATTTGAGAGCATTGATTCTGTCCATAATCTCCTCATAAGGAGGAGAATCACTATCGAGCGCCTTTATCAGTTCATCAAACCAGAAACATGCGGCTGTAGTGACAGGGACAATGCATGAAATTGGTTGTAGAAGGTAACCCTGCTGAACAAACATCTTTTTAAGCAAACCTTCTAATTTTTTATCCATAGGATCTTTGAAGGCACAACTATCCTCTATGGGTATAGTGGTGCGTTTGTTTAAAGTAGAAACCGCTCCCTCGACCTTGGGGACTGTCTGCCATAAGTCCTTTCTGGGGTCGACCATAGGAAACAATTTTTTAAATATGGGGGGAGGGACGAATGGAATACCGGGCCTTTCCCATTCTTTATTAACAATGTCCGCCACCCGCTTGGGTATAGGAAAAGCTTCTGGGAGCTCCGGCACCTCTAGGAACTTGTCCATTTTACATAGTTTCTCTGGGATGACCAACTTTTCACAATCATCCAGAGTGGATAATACCTCCTTAAGCAGAATGCGGAGATGTTCCAACTTAAATTTAAATGCAATTACATCAGGTTCAGCCTGTTGAGAAATGTTCCCTGAATCAGTAATTTCTCCCTCAGACAAAACCTCCCTGGCCCCCTCAGATTGGGTTAGGGGCCCTTTAGAGATATTAATATCAGCGTCGTCATGCTCTTCAGTAACTAAAACAGAGCAGCCACGCTTACGCTGACAAGGGTTCATTTTGGCTAAAATGTTTTTGACAGAATTATCCATTACAGCCGTTAATTGTTGCATAGTAAGCAGTATTGGCGCGCTAGATGTACTAGGGGCCTCCTGAGTGGGCAAGACTCGTGTAGACGAAGGAGGGAATGATGCAGTACCATGCTTACTCCCCTCACTTGAGGAATCATCTTGGGCATCATTGTCATTATCACATAAATCACATTTATTTAAATGAACAGGAATTCTGGCTTCCCCACATTCAGAACACAGTCTATCTGGTAGTTCAGACATGTTAAACAGGCATAAACTTGATAATAAAGTACAAAAAACGTTTTAAAATAAAACCGTTACTGTCACTTTAAATTTTAAA
Source organism: Bombina bombina (assembly GCF_027579735.1). Classification (NCBI taxonomy): domain Eukaryota; kingdom Metazoa; phylum Chordata; class Amphibia; order Anura; family Bombinatoridae; genus Bombina; species Bombina bombina. Next base: position 38,642,335 of record NC_069502.1, read on the forward strand.
CTGAACACACTTTATTACTGCAATTGCGAAAAGACATGAAGGAATTGTACAAAATTCACCAAATTTTCACCACAGTGTCTTAAAGCCTTAAAAGTATTGCACACCAAATTTGGAAGCTTTAACCCTTAAAATAACGGAACCGGAGCCGTTTTAACACTTTAACCCCTTTACAGTCCCTGGTATCTGCTTTGCTGAGACCCAACCAAGCCCAAAGGGGAATACGATACCAAATGACGCCTTCAGAAAGTCTTTTCTAAGTATCAGAGCTCCTCTCACATGCGACTGCATGCCATGCCTCTCAAAAACAAGTGCGCCACACCGGCGCGAAAATGAGACTCTGCTTATGCTTTGGGAAAGCCCCAGAGAAATAAGGTGTCTAATACAGTGCCTGCCGATATTATAATATCAATAAACCCAGATAAAATGATTCCTCAAAGCTAAATATGTTTTAAAACTGAATCGATTTAGCCCAGAAAAGTCTACAATCTTAATAAGCCCTTGTGAAGCCCTTATTTACCATCGTAATAAACATGGCTTACCGGATCCCATAGGGAAAAATGACAGCTTCCAGCATTACATCGTCTTGTTAGAATGTGTCATACCTCAAGCAGCAAGAGACTGCACACTGTTCCCCCAACTGAAGTTACTTGCTCTCAACAGTCCTGTGTGGAACAGCCATGGATTTTAGTTACGGTGCTAAAATCATTTTCCTCATACAAACAGAAATCTTCATCTCTTTTCTGTTTCTGAGTAAATAGTACATACCAGCACTATTTTAAAATAACAAACTCTTGATTGAATAATAAAAACTACAGTTAAACACTAAAAAACTCTAAGCCATCTCCGTGGAGATGTTGCCTGTACAACGGCAAAGAGAATGACTGGGGTAGGCGGAGCCTAGGAGGGATCATGTGACCAGCTTTGCTGGGCTCTTTGCCATTTCCTGTTGGGGAAGAGAATATCCCACAAGTAAGGATGACGCCGTGGACCGGACACACCTATGTTGGAGAAAATGGGTTAACATTTCCAGCAAAACCTCAAGCAGGCAATCTGACATTATAGACGACAGAAAACCACAAGCAGGCAATCTGACATTATAGACGACACAAAACCACAAGCAGGCAATCTGACATTATAGACGACAGAAAATCACAAGCAGGCAATCTGACATTATAGACGACAGAAAACCACAAGCAGACAATCTGACATAATAGACGACACAAAACCACAAGCAGGCAATCTGACATTATAGACGATTATAGACTACACAAAGGCACAAGCGGGCAATCTGACATTATAGACGACACAAAACCACAAGCGGGCAATCTATCTGACATTATAGACTACACAAAACCACAAGCGGGCAATCTGACATTATAGACGATTATAGACTACTCAAAGGCACAAGCGGGCAATCTGACATTATAGACTACACAAAACCACAAGCAGGCAATCTCACATTATAGACTACACAAAACCACAAGCGGGCAATCTGACATTATAGACTACACAAAACCACAAGCTGCCAATCTGACATTATAGACTTCACAAAACCACAAGCAGGCAATCTGACATTATAGACGACACAAAACCACAAGCGGGCAATCTGACATTATAGACTACACAAAACCACAAGCGGCCAATCTGACATTATAGACTTCACAAAACCACAAGCAGGCAAACTGACATTATAGACGATTATAGACTACACAACGGCACAAGCGGGCAATCTGACATTATAGACGACACAAAACCACAAGCGGGCAATCTATCTGACATTATAGACTACACAAAACCACAAGCGGGCAATCTGACATTACAGACTACACAAAGGCACAAGCGGGCAATCTGACATTATAGACTACACAAAACCACAAGCAGGCAATCTCACATTATAGACTACACAAAACCACAAGCGGGCAATCTGACATTATAGACGACACAAAACCACAAGCGGCCAATCTGACATTATAGACGACACAAGACCACAAGCAGCCAATCTGACATTATAGACGACACAAAACCACAAGCGGCCAATCTGACATTATAGACTTCACAAAACCACAAGCAGGCAATCTGACATTATAGACTACACAAAACAACAAGCGGCCAATCTGACATTATAGACTTCACAAAACCACAAGCAGGCAATCTGACATTGAAGACTACACAAAATGTATATTTTTTATAACTAATCATAATAAAGAAGTATCTGGGGTATTAAGGTATAAATCACACTAATGCACACTGAGAACAAGTGACACACACTCATGTGCACAATCACACCAATACACACTGAGAACATGTGAACCACACTCATGCACAATCACACTAATACACACTGAGAACAAGTGACACATATGCACAATCACACTAATACACACTGAGACCAAGTGACACACACTCATGTGCACAATCACACTAATACACACTGAGAACATGTGACACACAATCATGTGCACAGTCACACTAATACACACTGAGAACATGTGACACACAATCATGTGCACAATCACACTAATACACACTGAGAACATGTGACACACAATCATGTGCACAATCACACTAATACACACTGAGAACAAGTGACACACTCATGTGCACAATCACACTAATACACACTGAGAACAAGTGACACACACTCATGTGCACAATCACACTAATACACACTGAGAACAAGTGACACACACTCATGTGCACAATCACACTAATACACACTGAGAACAAGTGACACACACTAATGTGCACAATCACACTAATACACACTGAGAACAAGTGACACACACTCATGTGCACAATCACACTAATACACACTGAGAACAAGTGACACACACTCATGTGCACAATCACACTAATACACACTGAGACCAAGTGACACACACACATGTGCACAATTACACTAATCACACTAATACACATTAAGACCAAGTGACACACACACATGTGCACAATCACACTAATACACACTGAGACCAAGTGACACACACACATGTGCACAATCACACTAATACACACTAAGACCAAGTGACACACACACACATGTGCACAATTACACTAATACACACTGAGACTAAGTGACACACACATGTGCAGAATCATAGTAATACACACTGAGACCAAATAACACGCACAATCACACTCATACACACTGAGAACAAGTGACACACACATGTGCAGAATCACACTAATGCACAATAAGAGCAATTGACACACACACACACATGTGCACAATCACACTAATACTCACTGAGACCACGTGACACACACATGTGCACAATCACACTAACACACACACACACCAAGTGACACACACATGTGCACAATCACACTAATACACACTGAGACCAAGTGACACACACACATGTGCACAATCAGACTAATACACACTGAGAACAAGTGACACACACACACATGTGCACAATCACACTAATACTCACTGAGACCAAGTGACACACACACATGTGCACAATCAGACTAATACACACTGAGACCAAGTGACACATGTGCACAATAACACTAATACACACTGAGACCAAGTGACACACATATGTGCACAATCACACTAACACACACACACACCAAGTGACACACACATGTGCACAATCACACTAATACACACACCAAGTGACACACACATGTGCACAATCACACTAATACACACTGAGACCAAATGACACACACATGTGCACAATCACACTAATACACACTGAGACCAAATGACACACACATGTGCACAATCACACTAATACACACTGAGACCAAGTGACACATACACATGTGCACAATCACACTAATACACACTGAGACCAAGTGACACACACATGTGCACAATCACACTAATACACACTGAGACCAAGTGACACACACACACATGTGCACAATCACACTAATACTCACTGAGACCAAGTGACACACACACATGTGCACAATCACACTAATACTCACTGAGACCAAGTGACACACACATGTGCACAACCACACTAATACACACTAAGACCAAGTGACACACACATGTGCACAATCACACTAATACTCACTGAGACCAAGTGACACACACACATGTGCACAATCAGACTAATACACACTGAGACCAAGTGACACACACACATGTGCACAATCACACTAATACACACTGAGACCAAGTGACACACACACACATGTGCACAATCACACTAATACTCACTGAGACCAAGTGACACACAAATGTGCACAATTACACGAATACTCACTGAGACCAAGTGACACACACATGTGCACAATCACACTAATACACACTGAGACCAAGTGACACACACACATGTGCACAATCACACTAATACTCACTGAGACCAAGTGACACACACACACATGTGCACAATCACACTAATACACACTGAGACCAAGTGACACACATGTGCACAATCACACTAATACTCACTGAGACCAAGTGACACACACATGTGCACAATCACACTAATACACACTGAGACCAAGTGACACACATGTGCACAATCACACTGATACACACTGAGACCAAGTGACACACACATGTGCACAATCACACTAATACTCACTGAGACCAAGTGACACACACACATGTGCACAATCAGACTAATACACACTGAGACCAAGTGACACACACACATGTGCACAATCACACTAATACTCACTGAGACCAAGTGACACACACACACATGTGCACAATCACACTAATACTCACTGAGACCAAGTGACACACACATGTGCACAATTACACTAATACTCACTGAGACCAAGTGACACACACATGTGCATAATTACACTAATACACACTGAGACCAAGTGACACACACATGTGCACAATTACACTAATACACACTGAGACCAAGTGACACACACACATGTACACAATTACACTAATACACACTGGGGCCAAGTGACACACACATGTGCACAATTACACTAATACACACTGGGGCAAAGTGACACACACATGTGCACAATCACACTAATACACACTGAGACCAAGTGACACACACATGTGCACAATTACACTAATACACACTGAGACCAAGTGACACACACACATGTGCACAATTACACTAATACACACTGGGGCCAAGTGACACACACATGTGAACAATTACACTAATACACACTGGGGCCATGTGACACACACATGTGCACAATCACACTAATACACACTGAGAATAAATGACACACACATGTGCACAATTACACTAATATACACTGAGACCAAGTGACACACACATGTGCACAATTATACTAATACACACTGAGACCAAGTGACACACACATGTGCACAATTACACTAATACACACTGAGACCAAGTGACACACACACATGTGCACAATCACACTAATACACACTGAGACCAAGTGACATACACATGTGCACAATCACACTAATACACACTGAGACCAAGTGACACACACACATGTGCACAATCACACTGATACACACTGAGACCAAGTGACACACATATGTGCACAATCACACTAATACTCACTGAGACCAAGTGACACACACACACATGTGCACAATCACACTAATACACACTGAGACCAAGTGACACACACATGTGCACAATCACACTAATACACACTGAGACCAAGTGACACACACATATGTGCACAATCACACTAATACTCACTGAGACCAAGTGACACACACACATGTGCACAATCACACTAATACACACTGAGACCAAGTGACACACACATGTGCACAATCAGACTAATACACACTGACACCAAGTGACACACACACATGTGCACAATCAGACTAATACACACTGAGACCAAGTGACACACACACACATGTGCACAATCACACTAATACTCACTGAGACCAAGTGACACACACATGTGCACAACCACACTAATACACACTAAGACCAAGTGACACACACATGTGCACAATCACACTAATACACACTGAGAACAAGTGACACACACATGTGCACAATCACACTAATACACACTGAGACCAAGTGACACACACATGTGCACAATTACACTAATACACACTGAGACCAAGTGACACACACACATGTGCACAATTACACTAATACACACTGGGGCCAAGTGACACACACATGTGAACAATTACACTAATACACACTGGGGCCATGTGACACACACATGTGCACAATCACACTAATACACACTGAGAATAAATGACACACACATGTGCACAATTACACTAATATACACTGAGACCAAGTGACACACACATGTGCACAATTATACTAATACACACTGAGACCAAGTGACACACACATGTGCACAATTACACTAATACACACTGAGACCAAGTGACACACACACATGTGCACAATCACACTAATACACACTGAGACCAAGTGACATACACATGTGCACAATCACACTAATACACACTGAGACCAAGTGACACACACACATGTGCACAATCACACTGATACACACTGAGACCAAGTGACACACATATGTGCACAATCACACTAATACTCACTGAGACCAAGTGACACACACACACATGTGCACAATCACACTAATACACACTGAGACCAAGTGACACACACACATGTGCACAATCACACTAATACACACTGAGACCAAGTGACACACACATATGTGCACAATCACACTAATACTCACTGAGACCAAGTGACACACACACATGTGCACAATCACACTAATACACACTGAGACCAAGTGACTCACACACATGTGCACAATCACACTAATACACACTGAGACCAAGTGACACACACATGTGCACAATCAGACTAATACACACTGACACCAAGTGACACACACACATGTGCACAATCAGACTAATACACACTGAGACCAAGTGACACACACACACATGTGCACAATCACACTAATACTCACTGAGACCAAGTGACACACACACATGTGCACAATCACACTAATACTCACTGAGACCAAGTGACACACACATGTGCACAACCACACTAATACACACTAAGACCAAGTGACACACACATGTGCACAATCACACTAATACTCACTGAGACCAAGTGACACACACACATGTGCACAATCAGACTAATACACACTGAGACCAAGTGACACACACATGTGCACAATCACACTAATACTCACTGAGACCAAGTGACACACACACACATGTGCACAATCACACTAATACTCACTGAGACCAAGTGACACACAAATGTGCACAATTACACAAATACTCACTGAGACCAAGTGACACACACATGTGCACAATCACACTAATACACACTGAGACCAAGTGACACACACACATGTGCACAATCACACTAATACTCACTGAGACCAAGTGACACACACACACATGTGCACAATCACACTAATACACACTGAGACCAAGTGACACACATGTGCACAATCACACTAATACTCACTGAGACCAAGTGACACACACATGTGCACAATCACACTAATACACACTGAGACCAAGTGACACACATGTGCGCAATCACACTGATACACACTGAGACCAAGTGACACACACATGTGCACAATCACACTAATACTCACTGAGACCAAGTGACACACACACATGTGCACAATCAGACTAATACACACTGAGACCAAGTGACACACACACATGTGCACAATCACACTAATACTCACTGAGACCAAGTGACACACACACACGTGCACAATCACACTAATACTCACTGAGACCAAGTGACACACACATGTGCACAATTACACTAATACTCACTGAGACCAAGTGACACACACATGTGCATAATTACACTAATACACACTGAGACCAAGTGACACACACATGTGCACAATTACACTAATACACACTGAGACCAAGTGACACACACACATGTGCACAATTACACTAATACACACTGGGGCCAAGTGACACACACATGTGCACAATTACACTAATACACACTGGGGCAAAGTGACACACACATGTGCACAATCACACTAATACACACTGAGACCAAGTGACACACACATGTGCACAATTACACTAATACACACTGAGACCAAGTGACACACACACATGTGCACAATTACACTAATACACACTGGGTCCAAGTGACACACACATGTGAACAATTACACTAATACACACTGGGGCCAAGTGACACACACATGTGCACAATCACACTAATACACACTGAGAATAAATGACACACACATGTGCACAATTACACTAATATACACTGAGACCAAGTGACACACACATGTGCACAATTATACTAATACACACTGAGACCAAGTGACACACACATGTGCACAATTACACTAATACACACTGAGACCAAGTGACACACACACATGTGCACAATCACACTAATACACACTGAGACCAAGTGACATACACATGTGCACAATCACACTAATACACACTGAGACCAAGTGACACACACACATGTGCACAATCACACTGATACACACTGAGACCAAGTGACACACACATGTGCACAATCACACTAATACACACTGAGACCAAGTGACACACACATGTGCACAATCACACTAATACTCACTGAGACCAAGTGACACACACATGTGCACAATCACACTAATACACACTGAGACCAAGTGACACACATATGTGCACAATCACACTAATACTCACTGAGACCAAGTGACACACACACACATGTGCACAATCACACTAATACACACTGAGACCAAGTGACACACACACATGTGCACAATCACACTAATACACACTGAGACCAAGTGACACACACATATGTGCACAATCACACTAATACTCACTGAGACCAAGTGACACACACACATGTGCACAATCACACTAATACACACTGAGACCAAGTGACTCACACACATGTGCACAATCACACTAATACACACTGAGACCAAGTGACACACACATGTGCACAATCAGACTAATACACACTGACACCAAGTGACACACACACATGTGCACAATCAGACTAATACACACTGACACCAAGTGACACACACATGTGCACAATCACGCTAATACACACTGAGAACAAGTGACACACACATGTGCACAATCACACTAATACACACTGAGACCAAGTGACACACACACATGTGCACAATCACACTAATACACACTGAGACCAAGTGACACACACACACATGTGCACAATCACACTAATACACACTGAGACCAAGTGACACACACACACATGTGCACAATCACACTAATACACACTGAGACCAAGTGACACACACACATGTGCACAATCACACTAATACACACTGAGACCAAGTGACACACACATGTGCACAATCATACTAATACTCACTGAGACCAAGTGACACACACATGTGCACAATCACACTAATACTCACTGAGACCAAGTGACACACACATGTGCACAATCACACTAATACACACTGAGACCAAGTGACACACACACACACATGTGCACAATCACACTAATACTCACTGAGACCAAGTGACACACACATGTGCACAATCACACTAATACACACTGAGAACAAGTGACACACACATGTGCACAATCACACTAATACACACTGAGACCAAGTGACACACACATGTGCACAATCACACTAATACACACTGAGACCAAGTGACACACACATGTGCACAATCACACTAATACTCACTGAGACCAAATGACACACACACACATGTGCACAATCACACTAATACACACTGAGACAAAGTGACACACACACATGTGCACAATAACACTAATACTCACTGAGACCAAGTGACACACACACATGTGCACAATCACACTAATACACACTGAGACCAAGTGACCCACACATGTGCACAATCACACTAATAAACACTGAGACCAAGTGACACACACGTGCACAATCACACTAATACACATTGAGACCAAGTGACACACACATGTGCACAATCACATAAATACACACTGAGACCACAGCACCAGTCAGTGAGGGAGGGGGTCAGTTGATGATTCTCTGGCTCATTAACCCCAGGAGATTAGTTACCAGGAGAGATATCAAAATGGCCACTAGAGGCACTGTCTAATAGAAGAATGAACATAAACTAAGAGGGAATCTATCTATGGATATTAGACAATCAAACAGTATGTGCAGGACTAGAAAGTGTAGCTGTTCCCCAGTCCCTGTACTGGTTGCTTATATATCACTGCTACACAAGATGCTGCAGTAACATAGTTCACAGCACATGAAAACTCTTGAGCCTACTTCAGTATGCTCTCATTGACAGGGGACCAAAGGAAAATGTGACATTGCTAATACAAGTAACTTAGAAAATTTGTGTCTATTTGAACAAAGAGTTTACCAGCAAATTTATAGAATTACATTTGTAGAGTTAATTATTATATTTGGATTTTTGTTACTGAACATGCTCTCTTTTAGGAGGATCTGACAACTCTTGTAGATCTTTGACACTGATGACCCACATGCCATGTCCGTTAAGCCCTCCAGGTATGCTCTCAGCACCTAATCCTGTCACCGCGGGCCAGGCGCTCACTTCATTCCTGCAGGAGAGGGGATTATGGGTTACATGCTGCTCCCTGTGTCTGAGCTGCGGACAGGTGCATGTGATAGGGTGAAGTCAGGACAAGCAGGAGTCTGACATGAAGATTACAGGATGTCAGTGCCTCTGATGGATAATATGGATAAGGTGGATTAGAGGGGAGCCTGGGGGCTGGGTGCTGCAAGAAGGGGAACATGTGGCAGCACGGAGGGGAGCCCAGCTAAATATTCTGTTATCTGACAATGTAAATACTGATAGATGTTACAGGATGAGAGAAGGGTAGATAGGGACAAGTGGGGGAGGGTCCAGAATGAAAGATGGTTTCTCAGTAAGCAAATGATAAAGTGAGGGGGAGACAAAACAAGTAGGAGAAAAATGATAAAGTACACCCAGGTAAACAGAAATGTCATGATGATAAAAAAGTGATTTTCCTTTTTATTCATATATTAATACAGAAGTGTGGTCTATTATATGCAGAACCCCCAAGGCATGGATTTCTCCAATATTATCTAATAGAACTAAGTAATCGATGACCAAGAGTTATCCCTCTGGTAACAGAGTTCATTCCTTATTATTCACTAATGGCCAAGAGTTATCCCTCTGGTAACATAGAGTTAATTCCTTATTATTCACTAATGGCCAAGAGTTAGCGGCTAATGGTCTCCTTAAAACCTAAAGGTCATTGCTGACTTCACTAAATAATTATTGTCAAATCATGACCTGGAGCTCATTGTTAATTGGCACCTGATAACCTAAAGGTCATTGCTGAGTTTACTAAATAATTATTGTCTCCTCATGACCTGGAGTTCATTGCTGATGGGCTCCTGATAACCTAAAGGTCATTCCTGAGTTTACTAAATAATTATTGTCTCCTCATAACCTGGAGATCATGACGGATGGGCTCCTGACAACCTAAAGGTCATTGCTGAGTTTACTAAATAATTTTTGCCCCCCCCCCCCCCTCATGACCTGGAGGTCATTGCTGAGTTTATTAAATAATTATTGTCCCTTCATGACCTGGAGATAATCGCTAATGGGCACCTGACAACCTAAAGGACATTTCTGAGTTTACTAAATAATGATTGTCCCTGTGTTACCTGGAGTTCATTACTGATGGGCTCCTGATAACCTAAAGGTCATTCCTGAGTTTACTAAATAATTATTGTCCCCTCATGACCTAAAGATCATCACTGATGGGCCCCTGATAACCTAAAGGTCAATGCTGAGTTTACTAAATAATTAATGTCCCCTCTAATAATCTGGAGGTCAATGCTGATGGGCTCCTAATAACCTTAAGGTCATTGCTGTGTTTACTAAATAATTATTGTGCCATCATGATCTGGAGTTCATCGCTGATGGGCTCCTGATAACCTAAAGGTCATTGCTAACTTCACTATATACTGATTGTCCCGTCATGACCTGGAGTTCCTTACTGATGGGCCCCTGATAACTTAAAGGGCATTGCTGACTTTACTAAATAATTATTATTCCCTCATGACTTGGAGTTCATTGTTGATGGGCTACTGATAACCTAAAGATCATTGCTCACTGGCTCCTGATGTCCTACATTTTATTTCTCCTTTTTCTCTGATGACCAAGAGTTCATTGATGATTGTGCTTTGATGACCTACAGTTCATTAGTGATTGATCAATGGTCCCTGATGACCAAGAGCTAATTACTGATTTCCCCAAATGGCCAAGAGTTAGCCACTAATGTTCTCTTTAAAACCTAAAGGTCATTGCTGACTTCACTAAATAATTATTGTCACATCATGACCTGGAGCTCATTGCTAATTGGCACCTGATAACCTAAAGGTCATTGCTGAGTTTACTAAATAATTATTGTCTCCTCATGACCTGGAGATCATGACGGATGGGCTCCTGACAACCTAAAGGTCATTGCTGAGTTTACTAAGTAATTATTGTCGTCGTCCCCCTCATGACCTGGAGGTCATTGCTGAGTTTACTAAATAATTATTGTCCCTTCATGCCCTGGAGATAATTGCTAATGTGCACCTGACAACCTAAAGGTCATTGCTGAGTTTACTAAATCATTATTGTCTCCTAATGACCAGGAGATCATTTCTAATGGGCACCTGATAACCTAAAGGTCATTGCTGAGTTTACTAAATAATGATTGTCCCTTTGTTACCTGGAGTTCATTACTGATGGGCTCCTGATAACCTAAAGGTCATTCCTGAGTTTACTAAATAATTATTGTCCCCTCATGACCAAAAGATCATCACTGATGGGCCCCTGATAACCTAAAGGTCATTGCTGAGTTTACTAAATAATTAATGTCCCCCCTAATAACCTGGAGGTCAATGCTGATGAGCTCCTAATAACCTTAAGGTCATTGCTGTGTTTACTAAATAATTATTGTGCCATCATGACCTGGAGTTCATCGCTGATGGGTTCCTGACAACCTAAAGGTCATTGCTGAGTTTACTAAATAATTATTGTCTCCTCATCACCTGAAGATAAACGCTGATGGGCTCCTGATAACCTAAAGGTCATTGCTTACTTCACTATATACTGATTGTCTCGTCATGACCTGGAGTTCCTCACTGATGGGCCCCTGATAACTTAAAGGGCATTGCTGACTTTACTAAATAATTATTATTCCCTCATGACTTGGAGTTCATTGTTGATGGGCTACTGATAACCTAAAGAAGGCTCACTGGCTCCTGACGTCCTACATTTTATTTCTCCTTTTTCTCTGATGACCAAGAGTTCATTGATGATTGTGCTTTGATGACCTACTGTTCATTAGTGATTGATCAATGATCCCTGATAACCAAGAGCTAATTACTGATTTCCCCAAATGGCCTAGATCTAAGTAATGTGTGTCTCTTAAAGACCTACAGCGTATTACTAGTTCAACACAGGTTACTTAGAATTTATTACTGAGAATACTTAGAATGTGTTACTGATGGTCCCTTGCTGACCTACATTTCATTACCAATTAGTCCTTTGTAACCTAAAGTTCATAACTGGTTGATCTCTGATGACCCAGAGCCACCATCTTGATTGATTAACATGGTCAGAAGTGGGAATTGGAAGATAAGGGGTATTTCAAGAATGTTAAGGTTATTTTGTGTTTATAATTCTTTCTAAGAAAATTCTAAGGCATTTTTAAACAGTTTCTTAGGTTAGTTGTGGGGTTTGCAATAGGTGAAGGTATTATGTGGTTGGGTTATGTTAAGGGGTTAAATAGCTATTAAACATTATGAGATTGTAATATAAAGGCGTAAATTACAAGTGGAGTGCAAAAAATATTAGCACTATTGAAAGTTAACACGACGCAAGTTAAATAAATAGCACTCTCCTTTATGCGCTTATATTACAAGTAAAAAGATTGCAGTTGAGCAATAGCCTCAGGCTAACTTTTGTAAGTCCAATTGCGTGACTGCACTAAATCCCTCTCCCCACAGACCTCTGTACTAGCTTTCGCTTGTACATTTACCCAAAGGTGCGCAAAGTCAAAAGCGCTAATCTGAAGGTGCATTAATAAATACTGGAAATAGCATTGTTCTTCACTTAGAAGAACATTTTATAGTTTAAAATATATGTGTATGTATGTGTACATATGTATGTGCATACATCCATATATACACCATGGTATATTGTCATATACCAGCGGCGGAACTGCCATTGGTGCCGCAGATGCAGTGGCACTGGGGCCCAAGGGCTGGGGGGCCCCACAGCAGTCAGTCTTAAATTGGCTTGTGCAGAATGTGTACAAATACAAGTGAGCCTTTTATTTGTGCAGGTTGCAGGTGTAGCTACCTATTTATCTATCTTCAAAATCATTATACAAAGTGACCTTTTGGGGGCCCCAAAACATTTTTTTGCACCAGGGCCTTCTGTTGAGTAGGTCCGCTACTGTCATATATTTTTAAAACACGTTTTATACATTTATTTAAATAATAAATATAAATTTTATATTATGTAAAAATATGAGTGTAATACTATACGTTAATATGTTCTACGTGTGTTTTGTTATACTTTTATTCTAGACAAAAAACAAAGGCGTGCGAAAGCTACTCTGAGGTGTCAGAATATGTGCTAAATCCTAGAAATATTCACACTAATCTCTCAAAAAATGTGTGATAAAAGTAAAGTAAAAAACAGGGGTAAGGGTTAGCGCTCCGAGTTAAGAGCTATCTGACTGAGAAAAGGTATTGAAAAATGATTAAATATCACAACTATATTTAATGATGTCTCAAAGTAGCAAATAATATAATATACAATTTATTTTAAAATTACATGTAATATACAGAAGTGTGCCGGCACGAATAACTAAAATATGTTAAAACGGACAACTATATAGTTGTGCTAACAAATAAGATACTAAAATAATGTATTTATAACAACAATAAGACTTAGATATGCTGATATAATAAAAAATCCCTGTGGGGTTAAATCCGTAAATGAATAAATAAACAGTTCTGAAATATTTCCGAAAGGAGTCAAACCTTAGATATGGAGGTGTTAGAAAAGTCTGCCTTTAATAGCGGCGTTACCTTTAGTTGTTTTTTTCGTAGGTGGGGTTCAGTTGTGGTTTAGACGACCGATTGTTGGACAATATTCCTCTTTATTTGTTGTCCTCCAAACAGGTGTGAGACAAAAGCTCTTTTTTGCTGGTTTTCCAAACGCTGGGCTGTTTCAGACAATCTGTGTTCCGTATGGACAATCTGGAAGCCTTCGGTTTGTAACCTCCTGACGCTGTATGGATTATGAGGGTATGCCACAGTCAAATTGTGGTTTCCATAGTGGAAGGATGAAGAAACTTTCATTGTGAAGAAACTTTCAGTGGATAATGGAGTCCGTCACAGCAGCAACGTGTATATCTGTCCCTCGTTATTTTGTACTGGGGGGCACTTTGATATCTGTTCAGCCTAGTGAACTCCTAGTGAACTCCTCCACTATCCTCAGTTGTACAGGTGATAGAGAAAATGCATCTACGCGTTTCGGCTGTATGTCAGCCTTTATCAAGATGCTCACCTGTGCTATCTGTTCCCCTTTTATAGCTTAGCATGCTTAATTGGTGTGTGATTGACAACCTGTGTTGCCAATGAATGTCTGCAGGGTTGATTGTGTATTGTTACAAGCTGAGAATCCTTGTGTTTGTAATCCAACTTCTATTTGTGATTAAACCCTTACGGCTAGATTACGAGTTTTGTGTTATGAGGGGTGCGGTGCTAACTTGCAAGTTATTGTCACCACTCACTTACCTACAGCGCTGGTATTATAGGTTTTCATAAACCCGGAGTTAACAGGCAAGAAGTGAGCAAAATTGTGCTCCATACCGCACTCCAATACCAGCGCTGCTTAAGTCAGCGGTGAGCTGGTTGTACGTGCTTGTGCACGATTTCCCCATAGACATCAATGGGGAGAGCCGGCTGAAAAAAAGCCTAACACCTGCAATAAAGCAGCGTAAAGCTCCGTAACGCCGCCCCATTGATTCCTATGGGGAAACTAAATTTATGCTTACACCTACTCTAACATGAACCCCGAGTCAAAACACCCCTAATCTTACACATATTAACCCCTAATCTGCCGCCCCCAACATCTACATTATATTTATTAACCCTTAATCTGCCGCTCCGGACATCGTCGACACCTACATTATACTTAACCCCTAATCTGCTGCCCCCAACATCTACGACACCTTCATTATATCTATTAACCCCTAATCTACACTTATTAACCCGTAATCTGCAGCCCCCAACATCGACGACACCTTCATTATATTTATTAACCCCTAATTTACACTTATTAACCCCTAATCTGCCGCCCCCAACGTCACTGCCACTATAATAAACATATTAACCCCTAAACCTAAGTCTAACCCTAACACCCCCTAACTTAAATATAATTAAAATAAAGCTAAATAAAACCTACTATTAATAACTAAATAATTCCTATTTAAAACTAAATACTTACCTGTAAAATAAACCCTTACGGCTAGATTTAGAGTTCTGCGGCCAAAGGGGTGCGTTAGCTACGCGTGCTTTTTTCCCCCCGCACCTTTTAAATACCACTGTTATTTAGAGTTCACAGAAGGGCTGCGTTAGGCTCCAAAAAAGGAGCGTATAGCATATTTACCGCAACTGCAACTCTAAATACCCGGACGCGGCCAGCTTCAAAAACGTGCTTGTGCACGATTCTCCCATAGGAAACAATGGGACAGTTTGAGCTGAAAAAAAAAATTACACCTGCAAAAAAGCAGCGTTCAGCTCCTAACGCGGCCCCATTGTTTCCTATGGGGAAACACTTCCTAAGTCTGCACCTAACATCCTAACATGTACCCCGAGTCTAAACACCCCTAACCTTACACTTATTAACCTCTAATCTGCCGCCGCCGCTATCGCTGACACCTGCATATTTTTTTAACCCCTAATCTGCCGCTCCGTACACCGCTGCAACCTACATTATACCTATGTACCCCTAATCTACTGCCCCTAACACCGCCGACCCCTATATTATATTTATTAACCCCTAATCTGCCGCCCCCAACGTCGCCGCTACCTACCTACACTTATTAACCCCTAATCTGCCGACCGCACCTCACCGCTACTATAATAAAGTTATTAACCCCTAATCCGCCTCACTCCCGCCTCAATAACCCTATAACAAATAGTATTAACCCCTAATCTGCCCTCCCTAACATCGCCGACACCTAACTTAAATTACTAACCCCTAATCTGCCGACCGAATCTCGCCGCTACTGTAATAAATGGATTAACCCCTAAAGCTAAGTCTAACCCTAACACTAACACCCCCCTAAATTAAATATAATTTAAATCTAACGAAATAAATTAACTCTTATTAAATAAATTATTCCTATTTAAAGCTAAATTCTTACCTGTAAAATAAACCCTAATATAGCTACAATATAACGAATAATTATGTTGTAGCTATTTTAGGATTAATATTTATTTTACAGGCAACTTTGTATTTATTTTAACCAGGTACAATAGCTATTAAATAGTTAAGAACTATTTAATAGCTAAAATAGTTAAAATAATTACAAAATTACCTGTAAAATAAATCCTAACCTAAGTTACAATTAAACCTAACACTACACTATCAATAAATTAATTAAATACAATACCTACAAATAACTACAATTAAATAAACTAACTAAAGTACAAAAAATAAAAAAGAAGTAAGTTACAAAAAATAAAAAAATATTTACAAACATTAGAAAAATCTTACAACAATTTTAAACTAATTATACCTACTCTAAGCCCCCTAATAAAATAACAAAGACCCCCAAAATAAAAAAATGCTCTACCCTATTCTAAATTAAAAAAGTTCAAAGCTCTTTTACCTTACCAGCCCTGAACAGGGCCCTTTGCGGGGCATGCCCCAAAGAATTCAGCTCTTTTGCCTGTAAAAAAACACATACAATATTCATACAATATTGTATGTTTTTTTTTAAAGGCAAAAGAGCTGAATTCTTTGGGGCATGCCCCGCAAAGGGCCCTGTTCAGGGCTGGTAAGGTAAAAGAGCTTTGAACTTTTGTAATTTAGAATAGGGTAGGGCATTTTTTTATTTTGGGGGTCTTTGTTATTTTATTAGGGGGCTTAGAGTAGGTGTAATTAGTTTAAAATTGTTGTAATATTTTTCTAATGTTTGTAAATATTTTTTTATTTTTTGTACTTTAGTTAGTTTATGTAATTGTATTTAATTGTAGGTATTTGTATGTAATTAATTTATTGATAGTGTAGTGTTAGGTTTAATTTTAACTTAGGTTAGGATTTATTTTACAGGTAATTTTGTAATTATTTTAACTATTTTAGCTATTAAATAGTTCTTAACTATTTAATAGCTATTGTACCTGGTTAAAATAAATACAAAGTTACCTGTAAAATAAATATTAATCCTAAAATAGCTATAATATAATTATAATTTATATTGTAGCTATATTAGGGTTTATTTTACAGGTAGGTATTTAGTTTAAAATAGGAATAATTTATTTAATAAGAGTTAATTTATTTCGTTAGATTTAAATTATATTTAACTTAGGGGGGTGTTAGGGTTAGACTTAGCTTTAGGGGTTAATAACTTTATTATAGTAGCAGTGAGGTGCGGTCGGCAGATTAGGGGTTAATTATTGTAGGTAGCTGGCGGCAACATTGTGGGGGGCAGATTAGGGGTTAATAAATATAATATAGGGGTCAGCGGTGTTAGGGGCAGCAGATTAGGGGTACATAAGTATAACGTAGGTCGCGGCGGTGTGCGGTCGGCAGATTAGGGGTTAAAAAAATGTAATCGAGTGGCGGCGATGTGGGGGCCTCGGTTTAGGGGTACATAGGTAGTTTATGGGTGTTAGTGTACTGTAGAGTACAGGAGTTAAGTGCTTTATGAACCGGCGTAAGCCCAAAAAGCTCTTAACTCCTGTTTTTTTTCTGCGGCTAGAGTTTTGTCGTTAGATTTCTAACGCTCACTTCAGCCAAGACTCTAAATACCGGCGTTAGAAAGATCCCATTGAAAAGATAGGCTACGCAAATGGTGTAGGGGGATCTGCAGTATGGAAAAGTCGCGGCTGGAAAGTGAGCGTTAGACCCTTTCCTGACTGACTCTAAATACCAGCGGTAGCCCAAAACCAGCGTTAGGAGCCTCTAACGCTGGTTTTGACGGCTGACGCCAAACTCTAAATCTAGGCGTTAGCTAGCTACAATATAACTAATAGTTACATTGTATCTAGCTTAGGTTTTATTTTTATTTTACAGGCAAGTTTGTATTTATTTTAACTAGGTAGAATAGTTACTAAATAGTTATTAACTATTTACTAACTACCTAGCTAAAATAAATACAAATTTACCTGTAAAATAAAACCTAACCTAAGTTACACTAACACCTAACACTACACTACAATTAAATAAATAACATAAATTAAATACAATTACCTAAATTACAAAAAAAATTTAATTACAAAAAATAAAAAACAAATTACAAGATATTTAAACTAATTACACCTAATCTAATAGCCCTATCAAAATATAAAAAGCCCCCCCCAAAATAAAAAAAAAACCCTAGCCTAAACTAAACTACCAATAGCCCTTAAAGGGGCCTTTTGCAGGGCATTGCCCCAAAGAAATCAGCTCTTTTACCTGTAAAAAAAAATACAAACAACCCCCCCAACAGTAAAACCCACCACCACGCAACCAACCCCCAAAATAAAATCCTAACTAAAAAAACCTAAGCTCCCCATTGCCCTGAAAAGGGCATTTGGATGGGCATTGCCCTTAAAAGGGCATTTAGCTCTATTGCTGCCCAAACCCTAACCTAAAAATAAAACCCACCCAATACACCCTTAAAAAAACTTAACACTAACCCCTGAAGATCCGTATTCAGAAACACAGGGTGTCAAGCTCCATTATGTAGCGCTTGTGCACACATAACTTTCAACTTGTAATATGAGCGATATTTTATCACGGTCACGATATACATTGAAAGTAAAGGGCACGCTAAAGGGATGTCAGTCACGCTGGTTATTCTGTTTTACCATGGACTTGTAATATCAAATTGCATGATACTATTGATAGTGCTCCATTTGTAATCTAGGCCAAATTGTTTCATTTTGTGAAGTTAAAACAATTTGAAATATACTTTCATTATTTATTTTGTTCCCCTTTTCCTGAAAATTGTTGGTTTTCAAAATCCCACTGAGCTTCTATAATTTAATGGATGTCGCCATGTTTGAACTTAAGTTTTCCCTTTATCTAACTTAGGAACAGATATAAAACAGACAATCAAAGAGACTGTTCAAACAAGGCTGTGTGGATAATTAAGAGTATCTAACAGGGTTTCAACTTGTTTCCACAAACTATTTTATTGACTGATTTATATCTGTCCCTTATTGTTCTCAGCAGGAGACAGAGATAAATAGAAAACTAGTTCAGACATGGCAGCACCCACTGATCTTTAGAAACTAGAGCACTTTATAGAAAGTAAATCTTTACACCTATATCTTCAATATTTAATAAACTAAAATAACTGTAAAAAATACATCTACTTATTAGTCTAAGATAAATCTTTCCTTTGAATACCAATTAGCGTGTATTTTCTGTTTAACATCCCTTTAAATCTAGATGTGGGAAGATTTACATTGGGGGTGCATCTGGAGGGTGTTATAGGGGAGCCATTTCAGAATAGTTATAATTACTTGCAATGGGGAAATCTGGGTTAATTGCAGTAAAAAGGTCACAGGTTTAATTACAGATGCGGGCTCGGGACTGTCAGGGTTTATATCTGTGGGTCACTGTTGGGGATTCGGACAACAGGGTTAGGTTTAGTGGGGGTCACCGTTATTTTTAATGGGCTATAACACTGGTACCTATGTAGTATAGGAACTTTGTGCCAGCAGAAACTAGCAATAATAATAACTGCTACTATTTAGTGACCCGCAAATATAGAGATATTACTAAATAACGACAGGTTGACTACGATCCAACTAATAAAATGGAGCTGCTATGAAAAATCTGTTGTTGATACATTTTACAAAGAAGCTCTATTGACTTTTTCAGCCAGTAATTTAGAAATGCAATGTCAAAAGACAGAGCCTTCTCTAAACATCATATGGCCCATATTTACACCCAACAGCAGCCCTTCCCTGTGATAGCATCACTGATCTTACAGTCAGATATGTAGGCCTCTCTCACCCCAGCTCGTATCATCTCAGCTCGCCTCTGGGAAGTGTGAGACGCAGGGAGATGAAGATCTGATGCGTCCTGCTAGCTTCTGACTTTCTATTTCTGCCAGTTCCACGCTCAGACTTTCACTGGCTCTGTGGCTTCCTGTTGAACACTAAAAAGGGGCACCTTTTAGCCACGTGCTACTCCATACCGACACACGTCACTTCCTACAAAGCTAAAGAGAAACCCACAAGCCGGTCCTGGCCACTGAGAGGAAAGATGTGTGCAGGACCTTCCTTCAAGACCAACAAGTTAAACTGTACCAAGAACAGGTTACATTCGGCTAAATAACCCTCATCTCACGCAATTAATAATTTGGTGATAAAATGTTCAACTAAAACAAAATCTATTTCAGGGCATTTTCATGAAGGGGCGATCTCATTGTATTCAGTTTAGAGAAAAGAAAGTAAAGATACAAAATGATAGATCGAAGAATTAAACAAAATACAGGAAGGAAACGTTCAGAGAAAGTGAAGCGCAGAAACCTAAAGGTTATGTACTGAAGTGTCCATGAAAGTGTAGTTTAATAATAATATCTTAATGCCTCAGAACATTCAGAATCAGCTGACCCTGAGGCTTAAAGGAACAGTCAACACCAGAATTTTTGTTGTTTTAACCCCTTAACGACCGAGGACGTGCAGGGTACGTCCTCAGAAAAAAGGCAGTTAACGCCTGAGGACGTACCCTGCACGTCCTCGGTGTGGAAAGCAGCTGGAAGCGATCCTGCTCGCTTCCAGCTGCTTTCCGGTTATTGCAGTGATGCCTCGATATGGAGGCATCCTGCAATAACCTTTTACGGCCATCCGATGCAGAGAGAGCCACTCTGTGGCCCTCTCTGCACCGGACATCGATGGCCGGTATCGTTGGTGGGTGGGAGCCGGTGTGGGAGGTGGGTGGCGGCCATCGATGGCCCTGGTCATCGGGGCGGGATCGTGGGCGGGTAAATCCGGGGGAGCGGGCGGGAGCGTGCACGTGCACGAGGGGGCGGGGGCGAGCGCGTGCACGGGGAGGGAGCGGGTGGGAACCGCTACACTACAAAAAAATGTGGGACATTTAATGTTAAAAATAAACCCCTTAGGTGTGATTTAGGTGGTGGGGGTTGGTCCGTGGGTGGGGGGGGGGGATTGAGCTACACAACAGAAAAAAAAACAAAAAGAAAATAAAAAAAAAACATTTGATTGTTCAAACTGGGTACTGGCAGACAGCTGCCAGTACCCAAGATGGCCCCCAATAAGGCTGAGAGGGAGGCTTAGAGAGCTTTTTTGGGGGGGGGATCAGGGAGGTTGGGGGTTAAGGGGGGATCCTAAACACAGCATATGTAAATATGCTTCTTTTTAGATGGCGGGGACAATTGTGGGGTGGGGGAGAGAAGGGAGCTGTTTGGGAGGGATCAGGGGGTGTGATGTGTCAGGTGGGAGGCTGATCTCTACACTAAAGCTAAAATTAACCCTGCAAGCTCCCTACAAACTACCTAATTAACCCCTTCACTGCTAGCCATAATACACGTGTGATGCGCAGCAGCATTTAGCGACTTTCTAATTACCAAAAAGCAACGCCAAAGTCATATATGTCTGCTATTTCTGAACAAAGGGCATCCCAGAGAAGCATTTACAACCATTTGTGCCATAATTGCACAAGCTGTTTGTAAATAATTTCAGTGAGAAACCTAAAATTGTGAAAAAATTAACTTTTTTTTACTTTGATTGCATTTGGGGGTGAAATGGTGGCATGAAATATACCAAAATGGGCCTAGATCAATACTTGGGGTTGTCTACTACACTACACTAAAGCTAAAATTAACCCTAGAAGCTCCCTACATGCTCCCTAATTAACCCCTTCACTGCTGGGCATAATACACGTATTGTGCGCAGTGGCATTTAGCAGCCTTCTAATTACCAAAAAGCAAAGCCAAAGCCATATATGTCTGCTATTTCTGAACAAAGGGGATCCCAGAGAAGCATTTACAACCATTTATGCTATAATTGCATAAGTTGTTTGTAAATAATTTCAGTGAGAAACCTAAAGTTTGTGAAAAAATTTGTGAAAAAGTGAACAATTTGTTTTTATTTGATCGCATTTGGCGGTGAAATAGTGGCATGAAATATACCAAAATGGGCCTAGATCAATACTTTGGGATGTCTTTGAAAAAAAAATATATACATGTCAATGGATATTCAGATATTAGTGTCCCAATGTAACTAGCGCTAATTTTGAAAAAAAGTGGTTTGGAAATAGCAAAGTGCTACTTGTATTTATGGCCCTATAACTTGCAAAAAAGCAAAGAACATGTAAACATTGGGTATTTCTAAACTCAGGACAAAATTTAGAAACTATTTAGCATGGGTGTTTTTTAGTGGTTGTAGATGTGTAACAGATTTTGGGGGTCAAAGTTAGAAAAAGTGTGTTTTTTCCATTTTTTTCCTCATATTTTATAATGTTTTTTATAGTAAATTATAAGATATGATGAAAATAATGGTATCTTTTGAAAGTCCATTTAATGGCGAGAAAAACGGTATATAATATGTGTGGGTACAGTAAATGAGTAAGAGGAAAATTACAGCTAAACACAAACACCACAAAAATGTAAAAATAGCCTTGGTCCCAAACGGACAGAAAATGGAAAAGTGCTGCGGTCATTAAGGGGTTAAAAGATAGATAATCCGTTTATTACCCATTCCCCAGTTTTGCATAAACAACACAGTTATAATAATACACCATTTACCTCTGAGATTACCTTGTATCTAAGTCTCTGCAGACTGCCCCCTTATTTCAGTTCTTTTGACAGACTTGTATTTTAGCCAATCAGTGCTCATTCCTCGGTAAATTCACGTGCATGAGCTCAATGTTATCTATATGAAACACATTAACTAACACCCTCTAGTGGTGAAAAACTATCAAATGCAGATGCGGCCTTCAAGGTCTAAGAAATTAGCATATTAACCTCCTAGGTTTAGCTTTGAACTAAGAATACCAAGAAAACAAAGCAAAATTGGTGATAAAAGTAAATTGGAAAGTTGTTTAAAATTGCATGTCCTCTCTGAATCATGAAAGTTTTTTTTGGACTTGACTGTCCCTTTAACTGCTGTTAAACTGCCTCTAAAGCAGTATTTCTCAATCCCAGTCCTCAGGGTGGCCTAACTGAGGGGATTTAAAGTGATTCCCTTTCATATGCTGCTAATTAGCTCAATTTCTATAACAGTGTCAATTGCACTCAATTAGAGAAATCATTTAAATATGACCTATTAAGGTTTGCAGAGGAATAGAAATAATAGTCTAGGGCATATCTGTGCTGGAAGCAAATGGATTAAATGCAGAACTTTGCTCAGGTGGTAAAACAACAGGACCCTAAGGCCCTCTGGCAGCAACAAATTCACCTCAGATCAAACCCCTGGCCCTGCATCCCATCTAGCAGCAACATACCCACATCAGATCCAACCCCTGGCCCTGCAGCCCCTCTAGCAGCAACATACCCACATCAGATCCAACCCCTGGCCCTGCAGCCCCTCTAGCAGCAATATACCCATATCAGATCCAACCCCTGGCCCTGCAGCCCCTCTAGCAGCAATATACCCATATCAGATCCAACCCCTGGCCCTGCAGCCCCTCTAGCAGCAATATACCCATATCAGATCCAACCCCTGGCCCTGCAGCCCCTCTAGCAGCAATATACCCATATCAGATACAACCCCTGGCCCTGCAGCCCACTAGCAGCAATATACCCATATCAGATCCAACCCCTGGCCCTGCAGCCCCTCTAGCAGCAATATACCCATATCAGATCCAACCCCTGGCCCTGCAGCCCCTCTAGCAGCAATATACCCATATCAGATCCAACCCCTGGCCCTGCAGCCCCTCTAGCAGCAATATATCCATATCAGATCCAACCCCTGGCCCTGCAGCCCCTCTAGCAGCAATATACCCACATCAGATCCAACCCCTGGCCCTGCAGCCCCTCTAGCAGCAATATACCCATTTCAGATCCAACCCCTGGCCCTGCAGCCCCTCTAGCAGCAATATACCCATATCAGATCCAACCCCTGGCCCTGCGGCCCCTCTAGCAGCAATATACCCATATCAGATCAAACCCCTGGCCCTGCAGCCCCTCTAGCAGCAATATACCCATATCAGATCAAACCCCTGGCCCTGCGGCCCCTCTAGCAGCAATATACCCATAACAGATCAAACCCCTGGCCCTGCAGCCCCTCTAGCAGCAATATACCACATCAGATCAAACTGCTGGCCC
Source organism: Bombina bombina (assembly GCF_027579735.1). Lineage (NCBI taxonomy): Eukaryota > Metazoa > Chordata > Amphibia > Anura > Bombinatoridae > Bombina > Bombina bombina. The sequence goes on from NC_069502.1 coordinate 38,667,747, forward strand.
TGCAGCCCCTCTAGCAGCAATATACCACATCAGATCAAACTGCTGGCCCTACAGCCCCTCTAACAGCAATATACCACATCAGAGCAAACCGTTGGCCCTGCAGCCCCTCTAGCAGCAATATACCACATCAGATCAAACTGCTGGCCCTACAGCCCCTCTAACAGCAATATACCACATCAGAGCAAACCGTTGGCCCTGCAGCCCCTCTAGCAGCAATATACCACATCAGAGCAAACCGCTGGCCCTGCAGCCCCTCTAGCAGCAATATACCCATATCAGATCAAACCCCTGGCCCTGCAGCCCCTCTAGCAGCAATATACCACATCAGATCAAACCCCTGGCCCTGCAGCCTCTCTAGCAGCAATATACCACATCAGAGCAAACCGCTGGCCCTGCAGCCCCTCTAGCAGCAATATACCACATCAGAGCAAACCCCTGGCCCTGCAGCCCCTCTAGCAGCAATATACCACATCAGAGCAAACCCCTGGCCCTGCAGCCCCTCTAGCAGCAATATACCACATCAGAGCAAACCGCTGGCCCTGCAGCCCCTCTAGCAGCAATATACCACATCAGATCAAACCCCTGGCCCTGCAGCCCCTCTAGCAGCAATATACCACATCAGATCAAACTGCTGGCCCTGCAGCCCCTCTAGCAGCAATATACCACATCAGAGCAAACCGCTGACCCTACAGCCCCTCTAGCAGCAATATACCACATCAGAGCAAACCGTTGGCCCTGCAGCCCCTCTAGCAGCAATAAACCACATAAGATCAAACCCCTGGCCCTGCAACCCCTCTAGCAGCAATATACCACCTCAGAGCAAACCCCTGGCCCTGCAACCCCTCTAGCAGCAATAAACCACATAAGATCAAACCCCTGGCCGTAAATACTGCGTATTTATTATATGTAACATTCCTACTTACTTACGGCTAGATTTGGAGTTTTGTCGGTAAGGACCCGCGTAGCTAACGCCGGCTTTTTTCTGGCCGCACCATAAAAATAACTCTGGTATTGAGAGTCCACATAAAGGCTGCGTTAGGCTCCAAAAAAGGAGCGTAGAGCATTTTTAACGCAGCTTCAACTCTCGATACCAGAGTTGCTTACGGACGCGGCCAGCCTCAAAAACGTGCTCGTGCACGATTCTCCCATAGGAAACAATGGGGCTGTTTGAGCTGAAAAAAAAACCTAACACCTGCAAAAAAGCCGCGTTCAGCTCTTAACGCAGCCCCATTGTTTTCTATTCGTAAACACTTCCTACGTCTGCACCTAACACTCTAACATGTACCCCGAGTCTAAACACCCCTAACCTTACACTTATTAACCCCTATTCTGCCGCCCCCGCTATTGCTGACCCCTGCATATTTTTTTTAACCCCTAATCTGCCGCTTCGTAAACCGCCGCTACTTACATTATCCCTATGTACCCCTAATCTGCTGCCCCTAACACCGCTGACCCCTATATTATATTTATTAACCCCTAATCTGCTCCCCACAACGTCGCCTCCACCTGCCTACACTTATTAACCCCTAATCTGCCGACCGGACCGCACCGCTACTATAATAAAGTTATTAACCCCTAATCCGCCTCACTGACCCTATAATAAATAGTATTAACCCCTAATCTGCCCTCCCTAACATCGCCGACACCTAACTTCAATTATTAACCCCTAATCTGCCGACCGGAGCTCACCGCTATTCTAATAAATGTATTAACCCCTAAAGCTAAGTCTAACCCTAACACTAACACCCCCCTAAGTTAAATATAATTTTAATCTAACGAAATTAATTAACTCTTATTAAATAAATTATTCCTATTTAAATCTAAATACTTACCTGTAAAATAAATCCTAATATAGCTACAATATAAATTATAATTACATTGTAGCTATTTTAGGATTAATATTTATTTTACAGGTAACTTTGTATTTATTTTAACCAGGTACAATAGCTATTAAATAGTTAAGAACTATTTAATAGTTACCTAGTTAAAATAATTACAACATTACCTGTAAAATAAATCCTAACCTAAGTTACAATTAAACCTAACACTATACTATCATTAAATTAATTAAATAAAATACCTACAATTACCTACAATTAAACCTAACACTACACTATCAATACATTAATTAAATACAATATCTACAAATAACTACAATGAAATAAACTAACTAAAGTACAAAAAATAAAAAAGAACTAAGTTACAAAAAATAAAAAAATATCTACAAACATAAGAAAAATATTACAACAATTTTAAACTAATTACACCTACTCTAAGCCCCCTAATAAAATAACAAAGACCCCCAAAATAAAAAATGCCCTACCCTAATCTAAATTAATAAAGTTCAAAGCTCTTTTACCTTACCAGCCCTGAACAGGGCCCTTTGCGGGGCATGCCCCAAGAAGTTCAGCTCTTTTGCCTGTAAAAAAAAACCATACAATACCCCCCCCAACATTACAACCCACCCCCCACATACCCCTCTAACGCTGGTTTTCACGGCTACCGCCAAACTCCAAATCTAGGCCATAGTATGTGTATATTCCTTTAAAAATATCCTCAGGTAACAGACAATTAATGATGACATTATTCCACCTGCTTCAAAAGCGTTCCTCTCCAAGCACACATTGCTTGGTTATTATTTTCAAGCTGCAGAATCAGACTTGCTCTCTGACTGTATTCTGTGTTTGCTTTATCCTAAAGTCTACTTGTTCTAAATTAGCACCCTGCTACTACTAATCAGGACTCACCCTTGTTCATCCTGTGTTCAGCTGCCTCTTTGGATTACACACCACTTCAGCACAGTCTCTCATCTGCAACTACAACTATACTTACTCTCTCAAGGGTCAAGAAACTAATACATCTAGGGGTCGATCCGATATAAATCGTTGCCCGCAAAAGCCGGCGACGCCAATATTTGCGCGGGTTTGGTATCACATATACGGCGTAACCTAGAAGTTAAGCGCGTATATTTCTGCCGTCACCCGCAGTTTTTTGGGCCATAGGCAGGTATACCAAACCCGCGCAGTTTGGTATCCAATATGCAGCGTAAGGACTTACGTGGCGAAAATGGAGAAAACTTACTCCATTTTCACCTCGCCACAAAAAGCAGCCGTAAGAAGCCTTACGCTGACTATTGGAGCCCCGTAACTTCCTAAACTGGCTGCTAAAATAAACCTAACACCTAACGCATGCGCAATGTCTATCTCCCTGTCAACCGCGATCTTCTAAAATAAACCTAACACCTAACGCATGCGCAATGTCTATCTCCCTGTCAACCGCGATCTGCTAAAATAAACCTAACACCTAACGCATGCGCAATGTCTATCTACCTGTCAACCGCGATCCCCCCCCCGAAATCCCTAATAAAGTTATTACCCCCTAAACCGCCGCTCCCGGACCCCGCCGCCATCTACATAAACTAACTCCCTACTGTGAGCCTCTAAAACCGCCGCCATCTACCTTATCTATCCCCTAATCTGACCCCTTACACCGCCGCCACCTATATAAAAATTATTAACCCCTAATCTAATCCCCCTATACCGCCGCCAGCTATATTAATATTATTAACCCCTAATGTAAGCCCCTTACACCGCCGCCATCTCTATTAAAATGATTAACCCCTAATTTAATCTACCTACCCCGCCGCCAGCTATATTATCTATATTAACCCTAAGTATATTATAGTTAATATAGTTATTACATTATATATATTAACTATATTAACCCTAATTATATTAGGGTTAATATAGTTAATATAGTTACTATAGTATTTATATTAACTATATTAACTCTATCTAACCCTAACTAAATTTATATTAAATTAATCTAATTCATTTATAAACTAAAATATTCCTATTTAAATCTAAATACTTACCTATAAAATAAACCCTAAGATAGCTACAATATAATTAATAATTACATTGTAGCTATGTTAGGGTTAATATTTATTTTACAGGTAAATTGTTAATTATTTTAACTAGGTATAATAGATATTAAATAGTTATTAACTATTTAATATCTACCTAGTTAAAATAATTACCCAATTACCTGTAAAATAAATCCTAACCTAAGTTACAAATACACCTACACTATCAATAAATTTAATAAACTACAAACATCTATCTAAAAATACAATTAAATTAACTAAACTAAATTACAAAAAAAAACAAACACTAAATTACAAAAAATAAAAAAAGATTACAAGATATTTAAGCTAATTACACCTATTCTAAGCCCCCTAATAAAATAATAAACCCCCAAAATAAAAAAAATTCCCTGCCCTATTCTAAATTAAACAAATTTCAAAGCTCTTTACCTTACCAGCCCTTAAAAGGGCCTTCTGTGGGGCATGCCCCAAAGAATTCAGCTCTTTTGCATACAACAAATACAATCCCCCCCCCCATTACAACCCACCACCCACATACCCCTATTCTAAAACCACCCAAACCCCCCTTAAAAAAGCCTAACACTACCCCCCTGAAGATCTCCCTACCTTGTCTTCACCACACCGGGCCGAACTCCTGATCCGATCCGGGCGATGTCTTCCTCCAAGTGGCAAAGAAGAATTCTTCCTCCGGCGATGTCTTCCTCCAAGCGGCAAAGAAGAATTCTTCCTCCGGCGATGTCTTCCTCCAAGCGGCAAAGAAGAATTCTTCCTCCGGCGATGTCTTCCTCCAAGCGGCAGCAAAGTCTTCATTCTTCCGGCGGCATCTTCAATCTTCTTTCTTCGCTCCGCCGCCGCGGAGCATCCATCCCGGACAACTGCTGAACTTGGAATGAGGTACCTTTAAATGACGTCATCCAAGATGGCGTCCGCCGAATTCCGATTGGCTGATAGGATTCTATCAGCCAATCGGAATTAAGTTAGAAAAATCTGATTGGCTGATTGAATCAGCCAATCAGATTCAAGTTCAATCCGATTGGCTGATCCGAACAGCCAATCAGATTGAGCTCGCATTCTATTGGCTGATCGGAACAGCCAATAGAATGCGAGCTCAATCCGATTGGCTGATTGGATCAGCCAATCGGATTGAACTTGAATCTGATTGGCTGATTCAATCATCCAATCAGATTTTTCTAACTTAATTCCGATTGGCTGATAGAATCCTATCAGCCAATCGGAATTCGGCGGATGCCATCTTGGATGACGTCATTTAAAGGTACCTCATTCCAAGTTCAGCAGTCGTCCGGGATGGATGCTCCGCGGCGGCGGAGCGAAGAAAGAAGATTGAAGATGCCGCCGGAAGAATGAAGACTTTGCTGCCGCTTGGAGGAAGACATCGCCGGAGGAAGAATTCTTCTTTGCTGCTTGGAGGAAGACATCGCCGGAGGAAGAATTCTTCTTTGCCGCTTGGAGGAAGACATCGCCCGGATCGGATCAGGAGTTCGGCCCGGCGTGGTGAAGACAAGGTAGGGAGATCTTCAGGGGGGTAGTGTTAGGCTTTTTTAAGGGGGGTTTGGGTGGTTTTAGAATAGGGGTATGTGGGTGGTGGGTTGTAATGGGGGGGGGGATTGTATTTGTTGTATGCAAAAGAGCTGAATTCTTTGGGGCATGCCCCACAAAAGGCCCTTTTAAGGGCTGGTAAGGTAAAGAGCTTTGAAATTTGTTTAATTTAGAATAGGGCAGGGATTTTTTTTATTTTGGGGGTTTATTATTTTATTAGGGGGCTTAGAATAGGTGTAATTAGCTTAAATATCTTGTAATCTTTTTTTTATTTTTTGTAATTTAGTGTTTTTTTTTTTTGTAATTTAGTTTAGTTAATTTAATTGTATTTTTAGATAGATGTCTGTAGTTTATTAAATTTATTGATAGTGTAGGTGTATTTGTAACTTAGGTTAGGATTTATTTTACAGGTAATTGGGTAATTATTTTAACTAGGTAGATATTAAATAGTTAATAACTATTTAATATCTATTATACCTAGTTAAAATAATTAACAATTTACCTGTAAAATAAATATTAACCCTAACATAGCTACAATGTAATTATTAATTATATTGTAGCTATCTTAGGGTTTATTTTATAGGTAAGTATTTAGATTTAAATAGGAATATTTTAGTTTATAAATGAATTAGATTAATTTAATATAAATTTAGTTAGGGTTAGATAGAGTTAATATAGTTAATATAAATACTATAGTAACTATATTAACTATATTAACCCTAATATAATTAGGGTTAATATAGTTAATATATATAATGTAATAACTATATTAACTATAATATACTTAGGGTTAATATAGATAATATAGCTGGCGGCGGGGTAGGTAGATTAAATTAGGGGTTAATCATTTTAATAGAGATGGCGGCGGTGTAAGGGGCTTACATTAGGGGTTAATAATTTTTAATATAGATGGCGGCGGTGTTAGGGGCTCACTTTAGGGGGTTATAGATATAATATAGCTGGCGGCGGGGGTACGGGAGCGGCGGTTTAGGGGTTAATAACTTTATTAGGTTGCGGCGGGGTACGGGAGCGGCGGTTTAGGGGTTAATAGCTTTTTTATTGTTAGGATAGTGAGGGGGGATAGCGGATAGAGGGTTAGACAGTGCGGGCTATGTTAGGGAGGCGTGTTAGACGTGTCGGGCTATGTTAGGGAGGCGTGTTAGACAGTGCGGGTGTTTTAGACTTTTAGTCAGGTTTTATAGGCGCCGGCAGTTTCTAACGTGCCGCAAGTCACTGGCGACGCCAGAAATTTCTGGACATCGCTGGTTTATCCGACTTACGGCACTTTAGCATCTGACGGCGACTTATATGGGATAGCTCGAGTTGCGAGCTGAAACTGCGGGCGACGCCGGTTCCCTCGCTTGCGCCGCAAACTGCGATCTATATCGGATCGCGCCCCTAGTTTCTTAGAGGTTAGTAATCTCTTATCTACATGTATATATTAAAGCAGATCTATGTGCAGTGATTCTAAAATCTTTAATCATTTTCTCTTCACAACTGCAACATTTCAAACATATATATTGTGTAAAAGTCCTATATTTCAACCTTTATTGTGAAACACTATCACCTTGTGGTTCATATGTAAAATTCCTGAAAACGTACAAATCTGCAGTTGAGATCCATTTAAAGTCACAGTACCTGAAATTGAAACATTACACTGTAAATGTTTAGAGTGATGGTCAACTTGAGAAACCTGCACACAAGCATGCAACTAATCGCATTTGCCTGTAAATCTATTGCCTTGTTCCTCTGCCCGTCTCCAATGCAGCTTTTTTTTCTGACCTTTTTTAGAACTGTCCAATTGAAATCTGTGCCATTAGGCATTCAACAAAAGAGACAAAAAAAAACCCTTTGAGGAACTGCGCATTAGATAGTTATTCACTGAGCTCACTGACTCTATGCTTGTTCATGTGTGATGCATCCATGATCGGCATAGAAGGGAATGTGTGGTTTTGTCACAGAAAGACAGGACCCGTAAGCAGCGCATCCTTGAAAGAGCAAATCGTAACATTCATAACCTATTCGTAATATAAATATTTTTAAACATCTTTATTTTCTGATTAAGGCTAGATTACAAGTGGCAAAGTATTATTTTTTTGTGATCGTGAAAACTCAACTAGAGTTAAACTTTTTGCACTAGTCAGGTTGCGTTCCAAAAAAAAACTTATTTTGTGCAAGCGGTAACCGGAATAGCGCAAAAATCCTAACTTAATCCTAACTGCACGTGCATATATTTCCCCATAGAAATTTAATGGAGGGAAAAAAACACTTGAGATTGCGCAAACACAATCGCATTTTTGCATTCCTCAAAGAAGTCAATGGAAAGAAAAAAAATGAGGAAATGAGAAATATTTACAGTAAAAGGAAATTTATGCTTACCTGATAAATTTATTTCTTTTATGATATGACGAGTCTACGGATTTCATCCTTACTTATGGGATATCGCCTCCTGGTCAGCAGGAGGAGGCAAAGAGCACCACAGCAGAGCTGTATATATAGCTCCTCCCTTCCCTCCCACTCCAGTCATTCGACCGAAGTTAGGAAGAGAAAGGAAAAGCCAAGGTGCAGAGGTGACTGAAGTTTAACAAAATAAAGACCTGTCTTAGAAAATGACAGGGTGGGCCGTGGACTTGTAAAAGAAATACATTTATCAGGTAAGCATAAATTTCCTTTTCTTTTACAAGATATGCGGAGTCCACGGATTTCATCCTTACTTATGGGATACAATACCAAAGCTATAGGACACGGATGAAAGGGAGGGACAAGACAGGAACCTAAATGGAAGGCACCACTGCTTGAAGAACCTTTCTCCCAAAAACCGCCTTGGACAAGGCAAAGGTATCAAATTTGTAAAATTTGGAAAAAGTGTGAAGAGACGACCAAGTTGCAGCCTTGCAAATCTGTTCAACAGAAACATCATTTTTAAATGCCCATGAGGAAGCCACAGCCCTAGTAATTCTTTCAGGAGGCTGCTGTCCAGCAGTCTCATATGCAAAATGAATGATACTCTTCAGCCAGAAAGAAAGAGAGGTAGCCGTAGCTTTCTGACCCTTACGTTTCCCGGAAAAGACAACAAATAATGAAGACGATTGACGAAATTCTTTAGTCGCCTCCAAGTAAAACTTCAGGGCACGGACCACGTCCAAGTTATGTAACAGACGCTCCTTCTTAGAAGAAGAATTAGGACACAATGAAGGAACAACAATTTCCTTATTAATATTTTTGTTGGAAACAACCTTAGGAAGAAAACCAGGTTTGGTACGTAACACTACCTTATCGGAATGAAAAATAAAGTAAGGAGAATCACATTGTAGTGCCGAAAGCTCAGAAACTCTGCGAGCAGAAGAAATAGCAACCAAAAATAAAACTTTCCAAGATAACAATTTAATATCTATGGAATGCATAGGTTCAAGCGGAACCCCTTGAAGAACCTTAAGAACTAAATTCAAACTCCAAGGAGGAGCAATAGGTCTAAACACAGGCCTGATTCTAGTCAGAGCCTGACAAAAAGATTGAACATCCGGAATATCTGCCAGACGTTTGTGTAGCAAAATATATAAAGCAGAAATCTGTCCCTTTAAGGAACTTGCTGATAACCCTTTCTCCAATCCATCTTGGAGAAAAGATAAAATCCTAGGAAACCTAATTGTACTCCATGAGTAGCCCTTGGATTCGCACCAATAAAGATATTTACGCCATATCTTATGGTAAATCTTTCTAGTAACAGGCTTACGTGCCTGGATCAAGGTATCAATAACCGAATCAGATAACCCTCGCTTAGATAAAATCAAACGTTCAATCTCCAAACAGTCAGCTGCAGAGAAATTAGATTCAGATGATGGAAGGGTCCCTGAATGAGAAGGTCCTGCCTCAATGGAAGCTTCCACGGTGGCAGAGAGGACATGTCCACCAGATCGGCATATCAAGTGCTGCGAGGCCACACAGGAGCGATGAGAATCACCAAAGCCCTCTCCTATTTGACTCGAGCAATCACCAGGGAAAGGAGAGCAAACAGCGAAAACACATAAGCTAGGTTGAACAACCAAGGCACTGCCAAGTCATCTATCAGTTCGGCCTGAGGATCCCTTGACCTGGATCCGTATCTCTGGAGCTTGGCATTCTGACGAGACTCCATAAGATCCAGCTCCGGCCTGCCCCATATGAGAATCAGGTTGGCAAATACCTCCGGATGGAGTTCCCATTCCCCTGGAAGAAACGTCTGTCTGCTCAAGAAATCCGCCTCCCAGTTGTCCACTCCTGGGATGTAGATTGCTGACAGATAACAAGAGTGAGCTTCCACCCACTGAATTATCTTGGATACTTCTGTCATCGCTAAGGAACTCCTTGTTCCCCCCCTGATGATTGATGTAAGCCACAGTCGTGATGTTGTCCAACTGGAATCTGATGAATTCGGCCGAAGCCAACTGAGGCCAAGCATGCTCAGTTGTAAAGGTCTGAGATGAAAACGAGTAACGGAATGATGTCCATTGCTGCCACCATCAATCCAATTACCTCCATGCACTGAGCCACTGATGGCCGAGGATTGGACTGAAGGGATCGGCATGTATTCAGAATCTTTAACTTTCTCACTTCTGTCAAAAATATTTTCATGGATAAAGAGTCTATTAGAGTTCCCAGGGAAGGAACCCTTGTCTGTGGAATTAGTGAACTCTTTTCTAGATTCACCTTCCACCCGTGAGTCCTTAGAAAGGATAGAACAATGTCAGTATGAGACTCTGTCAGCTGATAAGACGACGCCTGAGAACCGCCAGCAGAGACCCTAGAACCTTTGTGAAGATCCTGGGTGCCGTGGCCAGCCCGAAAGGAAGGGCCACGAACTGAAAATATTTGTCCAGAAAGGCAAACCTCAGGAACTGGTGAGGATCTCTGTGGATAGGAATATGAAGATATGCATCCTATAAGTCCACGGTAGTCATATATTGACCCTCCTGGATCAATGGAAGAATTGTCCGAATAGTCTCCATCTTGAAGGATGGAACTCTGAGAAACTTGTTTAGACTCTTGAGATCTAAAATGGGTCGGAACGTTCCCTCTTTTTTGGGAACCACAAAAAGGGTTGAGTAAAACCCCTGCCCCTGTTCCTGTATTGGAACAGGACAAATTACTCCCATAGTAGAGAGGTATTTTACACAACATAAGAACGCCTCTCTTTTTATCTGGTCTACAGACAATCGTGAAAGAAGAAACCTTCCCCTTGGGAAGGAATTTTTTAACTCCAACTGATACCCTTGAGACACGATTTCTAGTGTCCAGGGATCCTGAACGTCTCTTATCCAAGCCTGGACAAAGAGAGAAAGTCTGTCTTCATGCTGTCTTGGGAGCAGTAGCAGGCTTCTTGGGTTGTTTACCCTTGTTCCAAGCCTGGTTGGGTCTCCAGGTGGGCTTGGCCTGTGAATAATTCCCTTCCTGTTTAGCAGAAGAGGAAGGGGGGACTCCTTTGAAATTACAAAAGGAACGAAAATTACTCTGTCGTCCCCTTTGCTTAGATGTCTTGTCTTGAGGGAGGACCCTTACCTCCCGTAATATCAGAAATTATTTCTTTCAAATCAGGCCCGAATAGGGTCTTTCCCTTGAAAGGAATAGCCAAAAGCTTGGATTTAGAGGACACATCCACAGACCAAGATTTTAACCATAAGGCTCTTCGTGCTAAGATGGAGAATCCCAAACTCTTAGCCGCCAATTTGGTGATCTGAAAGGAAGCATCCGTAATAAAAGAATTAGCCAACTTAAGGGCCTTAATTCTGTCCTGTATTTCCTCTAAGGAGGTCTCAGTTCTAAGAGACTCCTCTAGAGTGTCAAACCAAAAAGCAGCCGCAGTTGTGACTGTTACAATGCAGGCCGCCGGTTGCAATAGAAACCCCTGATGAACATAGAGCTTTTTGACTCCAACTTCTTATCCATAGGGTCTTTGAAAGCACAACTGTCCTCGATAGGAACAGTCATATGCTTTGCCAGGGTAGAAATAGCTCCCTCCACCTTAGGGACTGTCTGCCAAGAGTCCCGAACAGTGTCAGCTATAGGGTACATTTTCTTAAAAATAGGGCAATAATTTCCAAAATTCTCTTAGGAACCGGAAAAACATCGGAATAAAAAGGGACCTCTAAATATTTGTCCATCTTACTCAATTTCTCTGGTGGGACCACAATAGAGTCACAGTCGTCCAGAGTCTCGGAGCAAAAGACGGAGGTGTTCAAGCTTAAACCTGAAGGACATGACGTCCGAATCTGTCGGGGGCAATGCACTTCCTGAGTCAGACAGTTCCCCCTCAGACAGGGCCTCCCTACCCCTCAATTCAGAGCCCTGGGAAGGTATATCGGAGATAGCCATCAAAGCATCAGAAGTCGCAGGGACCACATGGGCCTCTGTCCTACTGCGTTTGCCTTGTAACACTGGCAACTTAGATAAAACTTCTGTAAGAGTGGATGACATAACTGCAGCCATATCCTGCAGAGTGAATGAAGTGGACGCAGTTAAAGAACACGGCGTCGCTTGAGCGGGCATTAAAGGTTGTGACGCTTGGGGAGAAAGTTGCGGCATACCCTGAGTCTCATCAGACTGAGAAGCATCCTTAGAGATGCTGGCATTAAAGAAAATTTGTTCTTTAAACTGAACAGGGAGTGCAGAATTATTAGGCAAATGAGTATTTTGACCACATCATCCTCTTTATGCATGTTGTCTTACTCCAAGCTGTATAGGCTCGAAAGCCTACTACCAATTAAGCATATTAGGTGATGTGCATCTCTGTAATGAGAAGGGGTGTGGTCTAATGACATCAACACCCTATATCAGATGTGCATAATTATTAGGCAACTTCCTTTACTTTGGCAAAATGGGTCAAAAGAAGGACTTGACAGGCTCAGAAAAGTCAAAAATAGTGAGATATCTTGCAGAGGGATGCAGTACTCTTAAAATTGCAAAGCTTCTGAAGCGTGATCATCAAACAATCAAGCGTTTCATTCAAAATAGTCAACAGGGTCGCAAGAAGCGTGTGGAAAAACCAAGGCGCAAAATAACTGCCCATGAACTGAGAAAAGTCAAGCGTGCAGCTGCCAAGATGCCCACTTGCCACCAGTTTGGCCATATTTCAGAGCTGCAACATCACTGGAGTGCCCAAAAGCACAAGGTGTGCAATACTCAGAGACATGGCCAAGGTAAGAAAGGCTGAAAGACGACCACCACTGAACAAGACACACAAACTGAAACGTCAAGACTGGGCCAAGAAATATCTCAAGACTGATTTTTCTAAGGTTTTATGGACTGATGAAATGAGAGTGAATCTTGATGGGCCAGATGGATGGGCCCGTGGCTGGATTGGTAAAGGGCAGAGAGCGCCAGTCCGACTCAGACGCCAGCAAGGTGGAGGTGGAGTACTGGTTTGGGCTGGTATCATCAAAGATGAGCTTGTGGGGCCTTTTCGGGTTGAGGATGGAGTCAAGCTCAACTCCCAGTCCTACTGCCAGTTCCTGGAAGACACCTTCTTCAAGCAGTGGTACAGGAAGAAGTCTGCATCCTTCAAGAAAAACATGATTTTCATGCAGGACAATGCTCCATCACACGTGTCCAAGTACTCCACAGCGTGGCTGGCAAGAAAGGGTATAAAAGAAGAAAATCTAATGACATGGCCTCCTTGTTCACCTGATCTGAACCCCATTGAGAACCTGTGGTCCATCATCAAATGTGAGATTTACAAGGAGGGAAAACAGTACACCTCTCTGAACAGTGTCTGGAGGCTGTGGTTGCTGCTGCACGCAATGTTGATGGTTGAACAGATCAAAACACTGACAGAATCCATGGATGGCAGGCTTTTGAGTGTCCTTGCATAGAAAGGTGGCTATATTGGTCACTGATTTGTTTTTGTTTTGTTTTTGAATGTCAGAAATGTATATTTGTGAATGTTGAGATGTTATATTGGTTTCACTGGTAAAAATAAATAATTGAAATGGGTATATATTTGTTTTTTGTTAAGTTGCCTAATAATTATGCACAGTAATAGTCACACTGCACACACAGATATCCCCCTAAAATAGCTATAACTAAAAACAAACTAAAAACTACTTCCAAAACTATTCAGCTTTGATATTAATGAGTTTTTTGGGTTCATTGAGAACATGGTTGTTGTTCAATAATAAAATTAATCCTCAAAAATACAACTTGCCTAATAATTCTGCACTCCCTGTAAAGCCCTCTCAGTACATGAGGGACAAAATGGAATAGGGGGTTCCACATTGGCATCTAAACACATAGAACATGTACTTTCCTGAAGTTAAGCCAACAAACCAGCAATAGCAATTTTGGTCATTTTTTAACTTAATTAAAAATAATTCTAAAAACAAAAACTTAGAGAAAAATTTTGAAAAACAAGTACACTGCATCTTTAAAAAATAAAAGTGCATTAATGTTCTGCTCCAAAATAAACCATGTAATAACAGGGAGCACTAAAAAACTTTTAGTAAATTTTTCTTAATATGCACAGTCTAACTATGTGTAACGTTTTAGTGACCAGCTTTAGCACTTGCACCTCGCCACAGCTCTGCTGCGGTGCCTACCTGCCCCCACGAGTCACTGGCGCTCCTAAGCCTGCTTGTGAAAGTTGCAGACACAAGCTGACGTAGGCCACACCGGAGCCTAGAGACCTGCTGCCGATCGAGGATCTGGATAACAACTGCGCGGCTAAGCGCGCAAAGTTAAGCCCCACCCATTGTGTCTCTGGCAAAAGGAAAACCGCATAGGGATAAAAATGTCGGTTTTAACCAACACAAACCATAATAAAGTGTACCGCCAATATGCCCCTCAAATAATAACACACTCCCCTGTCCTGTCATTAACTTAACGACAGTTAACGTTAGAACACTTGGGGAATAACTCTGCCATCTCCCAGCGTCAAACCCACAAACATATCATACCCACCGGGTTAATTACATATTAGGGCACTGAAAACACAGTTGACTTCACCTAATAAGTGGGGACACCCATGCACACCATTCATGACCTCTGTGCAAACTGATTACCCCTTCCCGGAACAAGGAATAAATGCCAGTCTGTTCTGAGATACCTCAGTCTCCCCAGAAGCAATTGACTGCACATACCTTAATACTGAGCGCAGCATGACGTGGTCCCCACACAATGAAGATGATGTTTTTCATCACCTTCAGCCAATCTGTGGGAGCAAACAGGGTCTTAGATAATGTTTGCTAAGACCATCATCATCAGGGCAGCAAATAGTATGGGAGTCACAGAACAAAGATCTCCCCGGTCCCTTGCTGAAAAGCCTGTAGCTCTTCCCTGAGAAAAATAGTACTCACTGGTACCATTTAAAATAAAAAACTCTTGATTGAAGAATCTAAACTAACACCTCACTTTACCTCTTCCTATCATTAACACAGGCAAAGAGAATTACTGGAGTGGGAGGGAAGGGGGGAGCTATATATACAGCTCTTTGCCTCCTCCTGCTGACCAGGAGGCGATATCCCATAAGTAAGGATGAAATCCGTGGACTCGTCATATCTTGTTAAAGAAATACATACTTAAAATCTTTATTAAATATGAATATTGAATATATATGTTTTTACATCTTTTCATCAACTTAAAGGGACAGTCAACACCAGAATTTTTGTTTTTTTAAAAGATAGATAATCCCTTAATTACCCATTTCCCAGTTTTGCATAACCAACACAGTTAAAATAATACACTTTTTACTTCTGTGAATACTTTGTATCTAAGCCTCTGCAGACTGCTCCCTTATTTCAGTTCTTTTGACAGACTTGCATTTTAATCAATCAGGGCTCACTCCCCGGTAAATTCACATGCATGAGCTCAATGTTATTTATATGAAACACATGAACTAACACCCTCTAGTGGTGAAAAACGGTCAAAATGCATTAAGATTAGAGGAGGCCTTCAAGGTATAAGAAATTAGCATATGAACCTTCTAGGTTTAGCTTTCAACTAAGAATACCAAGAGAAAAAAAACAAAATTGGTGCTAAAAGTAAATTGGAAAGTTGTTTAAAATGACATGCCCTATCTGAATCATGAAAGTTTTTTTTTTACTAGACTGTCCCTTTAATGGCAAAGGGCTCTAATGCACTTATATATATGTATATATATATATATATATATATATATATATATATATATATATATATATATATGTATATATATGTCTATATGTGTGTACATATATATGTGTGTATGTCTGTTAATACATATACATAACTGCAAAGTCAAAGATAGTATTCCTATGCAATATGTATGTATACACAGTCTGTATAAAGAGGCACCTTCCGTTTACGGGTCTTATTAGTATCTCACTATTATAATATCCCCAAATTCAATACACATCCAAAAAAAAAAAAAGATAAAAAATAAACAGCGTTATTGCTGTATGATACCTGTTTAAGTCTTGATAGTCCTGTCCTAGGGCAAAAATACAGGAGTTGCAAAACATACTTTCCAGTGCAGGGACACTCTTAACTCCACACGGCTGAGATGCTCGCTCAGCCAGGCTCCAGAATGGGTCCTAGTTTTAGCCTCCTATCGCGCTGCAGGAACTTCAACGGCCTTGAAAGATGACATCACTCGTGACGCGTAATGGGGGGGGGAGTGAGTGTGCTTGCGCGGTGCCTGGTAAAGTCCCAGGGGAGATGAAGCGATATCCAAACTGGACGCATCCAAAAGGAAACGGACATAGACTGAGACTATGATTCGGAGTAACCCGCTGAAATATGTCAGTCTAAGGTACGCCCCCTATCCGTTTCCTTTTGGATGCGTCCAGAACTTTTAAACTTTGTTTTCAATAAAGAACTTTTAATTATTTGAGATTGCGGGTCCACTTTCCTCATCTTGTTCAAATAAATATATATATACATATACATATATATATATATACAAAACACAGGAATGGGATCCGCTGTGTCACCGTGGTAGGTTCCCAGTTGGTTTGTTTGGAAGTATGCATTGTGTGGGTGCTGGTTTAGGGTCCCAGGAAGGGGGAGACCTTGTCGTAGTCTTGGGCTTGATCCTTTGGCACCAAATGTAACTGACTTCTCCCAGTTTTGCTTTAAACATTACTGTGAATCTGCTAGTTTTCTATCGGCTAGATTATGAGTCTTGCATTAGCCTTAAAAAGCAGCGTTAAGGGGGTCCTAACGCTGCTTTTCTAAAAAAAATAACCGACCCGCTGGTATTACGAGTCAGGCAGGAATGGTACACCCTCTACCGCCAAGACTCCTACCCGCATTTTAAAGTCAGTAGTTAAGTAGTTTTATGGGCTAACACCGTAGCATAAAACTCTTAAAGGGGACACTGAACCCAATTTTTTCTTTCGTGATTCAGATAGAGCATGCAATTTTAAGCAACTTTTTAATTTACTCCTATTATCAATTTTCTTTCTTCTCTTGCTATCTTTATTTGAAAAGAAGACATCGAAACTTTTTTTGGGGTTTAGAACTCTGGACAGCACTTTTTTATTGGTGGATGAATTTATCCACCAATCAGCAAGGACAACCCAGGTGTTCACCAAAAATGGGCCGGCATCTTAACCCTACATTCTTGCATTTCAATAAAGATACCAAGAGAAGGAAGAAAATTTGATAATAGGAGTAAATTAGAAAGTTGCTTAAAATGTCATGCTCTATCTGAATAACGAAAAAAATTTTGGGTTCAGTGTCCCTTTAACTAAAGTGCTACAAAGTACACTAACACCCATAAGCTACCTATTAACCCCTAAACCGAGCCCCCCCCCCCCCCACATCGCAAACACTATAATAAAATTATTTAACCCCTAATCTGCCGACCGGACATCGCCGCCCTTTAAATAAATGTATTAACCCCTAAACCGCCCGCACTCCCCGCCTCGCAACACTAGTTCAATTTTATTAACCCCTAATCTGGCCGTCCCTAACATCGCCCGACACCCTACCTACATTTATTGACCCCTTATTCTGCCGACCCCAACCGTCGCCGCTACTATATTACATTTATTAACCCCTAAACCTAAGTGTAATTCTAACCCTAACACCCCCTAACTTAAATATAATTTAAATAAAACTAAATAAATTTACTACTATTAAATAAATTAATCCTATTTAAAACTAAATACTTACCTATAAAATAAACCCTAAGCTAGCTACAATATAACTAATAGTTACATTGTAGCTAGCTTAGGATTTATATTTATTTTACAGGCAACTTTGTATTTATTTTAACTAGGTACAATAGTTATTAAATAGTTATTAACTATTTAATAACTTCCTAGTTAAAATAAGTACAAATTTACCTGTAAAATAAATCCTAACCTTAATTACAATTACACCTAACACTACACTATCATTAAACTAATTACCTAAACTACCTACAATTAATTACAATTAAATAAAATAAACTAAATCACGAAAAAAAACACTAAATTACAGAAAATAAAAAAAGATTTACAAGAATTTTAAACTAATTACACCTAATCTAATCCCCCTAATAAAATAAAAAAGCCCCCCAAAATAATAAAATTCCCTACCCTATACTAAATTACAAATAGCCCTTAAAAGGGCCTTTTGCGGGGCATTGCCCCAAAGTAATCAGCTCTATCACCTGTGAAAAAAATACAATACCCCCCCAACATTAACCCACCACCCACACACCCAACCCTACTCTAAAACCCACCATTCCCCCTTAAAACAACCTAACACTAACCCCCTGAAGATCACCCTACCTTGAGACATTTCACCCAGCTGGGCACAAGTGGACCTCTAGAGGGGCAGAAGTCTTCATCCGATCCGGGCAGAAGAGGTCCTCCAAGCAGCAGAAGTCTTCATCCAGGCGGCATCTTCTATCTTCATCCTTCCGGAGCGGAGCGGGTCCACAATCAGCCAATAGGATTGACCTTGCATTCTATTGGCTGATTGGAACAGCCAATAGAATGCGAGCTCAATCCTATTGGCTGATTGGATCAGCCAATCGGATTGAACTTAAATCCTATTGGCTGATTGCATCAGCCAATAGGATTTTTCCTACCTTAATTCCGATTGGCTGATAGGATTTTATCAGCCAATCAGAATTCAAGGGACTCCATCTTGGATGACGTCACTTAAAGGACCAGTCATTCAGTCGTCGGCCGTCGGATGAAGAAGATGCTCCGTGTTGGATGTCTTGAAGATGGACCCGCTTCGCTCCGGAAGGATGAAGATAGAAGATGCCGACTGGATGAAGCCTTCTGCCGGTCTGGATGTCCTCTTCTGGCAGGATAGGATGAAGACTTCGGACCCTCTGGAGGACCACTTCTGCTCGGCTGGGTGAAGACGGCTCAAGGTAGGGTGATCTTCAAGGGGGTAGTGTTAGGTTTTTTTAAGGGGGATTGGGTGGGTTTTAGAGTAGGGTTGGGTGTGTGGGTGGTGGGTTTTAGAGTAGGGTTGGGTGTGTGGGTGGTGGGTTTTAATGTTGGGGGGTATTGTATTTTTTTTTACAGGTGAAAGAGCTGATTACTTTGGGGCAATGCCCCGCAAAAGGTCCTTTTAAGGGCTATTTGTAATTTAGTGTAGGGTAGGGAATTTTTATTATTTTGGGGGGCTTTTTTATTTTATTAGGGGGATTAGATTAGGTGTAATTAGCTTAAAATTCTTGTAATTCATTTTTTATTTTCTGTAATTTAATATTTCCCCCCCCGTAATTTAGTTTATTTAATTTAATTGTAATTAATTGTAGTTAGTTTAGGTAATTAGTTTAATGATAGTGTAGTGTTAGGTGTAATTGTAACCTAGGTTAGGGTTTATTTTACAGGTAATTTTTTACTTATTTTAGCTAGGTAGTTATTAAATAGTTAATAACTATTTAATAACTATTGTACCTAGTTAAAATAAATACAAAGTTGCCTGTAAAATAAATATAAATCCTAAGCTAGCTACAATGTAACTATTAGTTATATTGTAGCTAGCTTAGGGTTTATTTTATAGGTAAGTATTTAGTTTTAAATAGGTTTAATTTATTTAATTATGTTAAATTTATTTAGTTTAATTAAAATTATATTTAAGTTAGGGGGGTGTTAGGGTTAGGGTTAGACTTAGGTTTAGGGGTTAATAACTTTATTATAGTGTCGGCGACGTTGGCGGCGGCAGATTAGGGGTTAATAATATAATGTAGGTGTCAGCGATAGCGGGGGCGGCAGATTAGGGGTTCAAAAGTATAAGATTAGGGGTGTTTAGACTCGGGGTTCATGTTAGCATGTTAGGTGCAGACATAAATTTCATTTTCCCATAGGAAACAATAGGGCTGCGTTAGGAGCTGAACGCTGCTTTTTTGTAGGTGTTAGTTTTTTTTCAGCCAGCTCAGCCCCATTGTTTCCTATGGGAAAATCATGCACGAGCACGTTTAGCCAGCTTACCTTTACCGTAAGCAACGCTGGTATTGAGGTGAGATGTGGAGCTAAATTTTGCTCAACACGAGCTAAATTTTGCTCAACACACACTTTTCTGAGGCTAACGCCGGCTTTCAGAAAACTCGTAATACCAGCGTTGTTTAAAGGGAGCGGTAATAAAAAAAGGAGCGTTAGCACCGCACAGCCTTGCCAACAAAAACTCGTAATCTAGCCGTAAGTGTTGTGTGTATATATATATATTGGAATGTGCATTTGGATCCTTCGTGAGGATATTATTTTTATATATATATATATGTGTGTGTGTGTGTGTGTGTGTGTGTGTGTGCACACACATATATATGTATATTTCACCTGACTCCTATTCCTAGAGCAAAGTGCAGACAAGACAGATGTTTGGCTCACATCATTTTCTTTATTGCTTTGATCCAAAGCTTTTGGATGTTCTTCTATGTCTCGACCACGCCTGCCAAAGGCCCAAATGCTTCCAAGAATTTCCCAGTGCCAGCTCCACAATAAGAGGCACTCAGGCGCCGTGCCATGACTGGTCACTGGAGACTGGAAACATATTCTGCATTCTCCAACAATTCTCTCAGCCCTTTCTAGGCGCTACACACTGGCGTGGCGGAATTAGGACATATAAGAAGGGTTTGTATGGCTGTAATGTAATGGAAAAATAAAATGATTCCACAGAGGACAAAATTTAAAGTCCAGCAGATGGAACGGATGACAGAAGGATTGTGAGCAAAGAATTGTGGGTGATGGAAATAATATCAACCAGCATGCTTTGTAATTTCTTCCTCCATCGTCCCATCCGATCTCAGCCCTTCATTTTCAGTTTTCAGACTGACAGCAAGTCTCACTACACGCGTCCCATCCTCAGTCAGTTACTTATTAGACTATTTCTACAAGCAGTTACTTTATTTTCTATCTCAACTGCTGTGTTAAGATTTCTGGATCTATGTCCAAAAATGTAGCAAATTAAAAAAGTTGTAACGTGGAAACGGTCACACAATAAAAACATTGCAGATGTAAAGCGAGAGGATCTCCCTGAGCACAACAAAAAGCAGCTTGTACTGGTTTATCGGTAACTCTTGCTTAAGGGACAGTCTAGTCAAAATAAGCTTTCATGATTCAGACAGAACATGCAATTTTAAACAGCTTTCCAATTTACATTTATCATCAAATTTGCTTTGTTCTCTTGGTATTCTTAGTTGAAAGCTAAACCTAGGAGGTTCATATGCTAATTTCTAAGCACTTGTAGCGCTAGTTAAGTAGGTGAGATGATTTACAAGAGGAGGTGCAGTGATAGTTAAGCAGGTGAGATGATTTATAAGAGGAGGTGCGGCGCTAGTTAAGCAGGTGAGATGATTTATAAGAGGAGGTGCAGCGTTAGTTAAGCAGGTGAGATGATTTACAAGAGGAGGTGCTGCGCTAGTTAAGCAGGTGAGATGATTTACAAGAGGAGGTGCTGCGCTAGTTAAGCAGGTCAGATGATTTATAAGAGGAGGTGCAGCGTTAGTTAAGTAGGTGAGATGATTTATAAGAGGAGGTGCAGCGTTAGTTAAGCATGTGAGATGATTTATAAGAGGAGGTGCAGCGTGAGTTAAGTAGGTGAGATGATTTACAAGAGGAGGTGCAGCGTTAGTTAAGCAGGTGAGATGATTTATAAGAGGAGGCGCAGCGTTAGTTAAGCAGGTGAGATGATTTACAAGAGGAGGTGCAGCGTTAGTTAAGTAGATGAGATGATTTACAAGAGGAGGTGCAGCGTTAGTTAAGTAGGTGAGATGATTTACAAGAGGAGGTGCAGCGTTAGTTAAGTAGGTGAGATGATTTACAAGAGGAGGTGCAGCGTTAGTTAAGTAGATGAGATTATTTACAAGAGGAGGTGCAGAGTTAGTTAAGTAGGTGAGATGATTTACAAGAGGAGGTGCAGCGTTAGTTAAGTAGATGAGATGATTTACAAGAGGAGGTGCAGCGTTAGTTAAGTAGGTGAGATGATTTATAAGAGGAGGTGCAGAGTTAGTTAAGTAGGTGAGATGATTTACAAGAGGAGGTGCAGAGTTAGTTAAGTAGGTGAGATGATTTACAAGAGGAGGTGCAGCGTTAGTTAAGTAGGTGAGATGATTTACAAGAGGAGGTGCAGCGTTAGTTAAGCAGGTGAGATGATTTATAAGAGGAGGTGCTGCGCTAGTTAAGTAGGTGAGATGATTTATAAGAGGAGGTGCAGCGTTAGTTAAGCAGGTGAGATGATTTATAAGAGGAGGTGCTGTGCTAGTTAAGTAGGTGAGATGATTTATAAGAGGAGGTGCAGCGTTAGTTAAGCAGGTGAGATGATTTATAAGAGGAGGTGCAGCGCTAGTTAAGCAGGTGAAATAATTTATAAGAGGAGGTGCAGCGTTAGTTAAGTAGGTGAGATTATTTATAAGAGGAGGTGCAGCGTTAGTTAAGTAGGTGAGATGATTTATAAGAGGAGGTGCAGCGCTAGTTAAGCAGGTGAGATGATTTATAAGAGGAGGTGCAGCGTTAGTTAAGTAGGTGAGATGATTTATAAGAGGAGGTGCAGCGTTAGTTAAGTAGGTGAGATGATTTATAAGAGGAGGTGCAGCGTTAGTTAAGTAGGTGAGATGATTTACAAGAGGAGGTGCAGCGTTAGTTAAGTAGGTGAGATGATTTATAAGAGGAGGTGCAGTGTTAGTTAAGTAGGTGAGATGATTTACAAGAGGAGGTGCAGCGTTAGTTAAGTAGGTGAGATGATTTACAAGAGGAGGTGCAGCGTTAGTTAAGTAGGTGAGATGATTTATAAGAGGAGGTGCAGCGTTAGTTAAACAGGTGAGATGATTTGCAAGAGGTGCTGCAGCGCTAGTTAAGCAGGTGAGATGATTTATAAGAAGAGGTGCAGTGCTAGTTAAGCAGGTGAGATGATTTATAAGAGGAGGTGCTGCGCTAGTTAAGCAGGTGAGATGATTTACAAGAGGAGGTGCTGCGCTAGTTAAGCAGGTCAGATGATTTATAAGAGGAGGTGCAGCGTTAGTTAAGTAGGTGAGATGATTTACAAGAGGAGGTGCAGCGTTAGTTAAGTAGGTGAGATGATTTACAAGAGGAGGTGCAGCGTTAGTTAAGTAGGTGAGATGATTTATAAGAGGAGGTATTATTATAAAAACAGAGTTGCAGCTGCCAATGATCTAAACACTAAAATCAATGTTGGGTGGGATCCAGCAGCAGCAATAAGGTGACATCATGCTGTGTTGTGCCAAGTGGCATAATCTCAGGCTCCGTACAATTATTCCAACTTTGTTTACAAAAAGAAAACTTGGAAAGTCTGTACGTTCATCTCTTGCCAGTCAGAGTTGTAATGAATTGTATCCCAGTACAACCTGAGATGACCGCTCTTGTGATGCTATATAAAGTCGCACAACAGTGTATGTTTTATACTCAGAGTAAAAATACAAAAATAATACACTCAAGTAAGCAGATTTCAGAAGTATTGATTATTCGACTAATGGTTTCTACCCAACCAAATGTAAATTGCACACAATATGCACAAAAAGGTCTACAGATTCATGTCCCCTAAATCTGGAACTATAAAGCTATGGCACCCTGCCCTAGGGACCGCCATCAGCACTTTTTTACATCATTGTGAAATCAGATTTCCACGAGTGAGGCGCACTCTCACTCACCAAAGATTAATATGACCAGGGTGCAACAATGTAATAAATACCTTTGCAAGGATGATAGCAGTATTTGGATTTAAATTTACAAGAAAACTAAAATGTGACAGTTCGGGGCGTTCACCCCCTCCTCAAAATACACATGCATACACAAATACACTATGGGCAAGATTTTATCAATTTGCAAGTGGAAAGGGTTCACATGTTGTGGGGCGAATTTGTTCCATGTATTTATCGTTGCACGAGGGAACACTTCTGCAATACAATCCCTACCCTGATGCAACCAATTGCAAGAGAGCAGGGCTTGTCAATCACTGCAGTCAAATGAATCTTGGGTGATTTTCATCCGCCAACTCCAGTTTGGCGGAGAGGGTTTATGAAGTAACAGTTTAAACCACTGCTTCATAAATATCAGTATCAGTTGCAGGCTCAAATAAGCGAGCAGCCAACTGATTTGGACATTCGCTTCATCATAAATCTTGCCCTACATTTCATAATATAAGACACTGTGGCCTAGATTTGGAGTTCGGCGGTAAAAGGGCTGTTAACGCTCCGCGGGCTTTTTTCTGGCCGCACCATAAATTTAACTCTGGTATCGAGAGTTTAAACAAATGCTGCGTTAGGCTCCAAAAAAGCGCATTTTTTCCGCAAATGCAACTCTCGATACCAGAGTTGCTTACGGACGCGGCCGGCCTCAAAAACGTGCTCGTGCACGATTCTCCCATAGGAAACAATGGGGCTGTTTGAGCTGAAAAAAAACCTAACACCTGCAAAAAAGCAGCGTTCAGCTCCTAACGCAGCCCATTGTTTCCTATGGGGAAACACTTCCTACGTCTGCACCTAACACCCTAACATGTACCCCCGAGTCTAAACACCCCTAACCTTACACTTATTAACCCCTAATCTGCCGCCCCCGCTATCGCTGACACCTGCATATTTTTTTTAACCCCCTAATCTGCCGCTCCGTAAACCGCCGCAACCTACGTTATCCCTATGTACCCCTAATCTGCTGCCCCTAACACCGCCGACCCCTATAATTATATTTATTAACCCCTAATCTGCCCCCCTCAACGTCGCCGGACACCTGCCTACACTTATTAACCCCTAATCTGCGAGCGGACCTGAGCGCTACTATAATAAAGTTATTAACCCCTAACCCGCCTCACTAACCCTATCATAAATAGATTAACCACTAATCTGCCCTCCCTAACATCGCCGACACCTACCTTCAATTATTAACCCCTAATCTGCCGAGCGGACCTCACCGCTACTGTAATAAATGTATTAACCCCTAAAGCTAAGTCTAACCCTAATACTAACACCCCCCTAAGTTAAATATAATTTTTATCTAACGAAATAAATTAACTCTTATTAAATAACTTATTCCTATTTAAAGCTAAATACTTACCTGTAAAATAAATCCTAATATAGCTACAATATAAATTATAATTATATTATAGCTATTTTAGGATTAATATTTATTTTACAGGCAACTTTGTAATTATTTTAACCAGGTACAATAGCTATTAAATAGTTAAGAACTACTTTAATAGTTACCTGGTTAAAATAATTACCAAGTTGCCTGTAAAATAAATATAAATCCTAAGATATAATTAAACCTAACACTACCCTATCAATAAATTAATTAAATAAACTACCTACAATTAACCTAACACTACACTATCAATAAATTAATTAAACACAATTGCTACAAATAAATACAATTAAATAAACTAGCTAAAGTACAAAAAATAAAAAGAACTAAGTTACAAAAAATAATAAAATATTTACAAACATAAGAAAAATATTACAACAATTTTAAACTAATTACACCTACTCTAAGCCCCCTAATAAAATAACAAAGCCCCCCAAAATAAAAATTCCCTACCCTATTCTAAATTAAAAAAGTTTCAAGCTCTTTTACCTTACCAGCCCTGAACAGGGCCCTTTGCGGGGCATGCCCCAAGGATTTCAGCTACTTTTGCCTGTAAAAAAAAAACATACAATACCCCCCCCCAACATTACAACCCACCACCCACATACCCCTAATCTACCCAAACCCCCCCTTAAATAAACCTAACACTAAGCCCTGAAGATCTTCCTACCTTGTCTTCACCCATACCAGGTTCACCGATCCGTCCCTGGCTCCAACATCTTCATCCAACCCAAGCGGGGGTTGGCGATCCATCATCCGGTACTGAAGAGGTCCAGAAGAGGCTCCAAAGTCTTCCTCCTATCCGGCAAGAAGAGGACATCCGGACCGGCAAACATCTTCACCAAGCGGCATCTTCAATCTTCATTCCATCCGGTGCGGAGCGGGTCCATCTTGAAGCAGGCGACGCGGATCCATCCTCTCTTCCGTTGTCTCCCGACGAATGACGGTTCCTTTAAGGGACGTCATCCAGATGGCGTCCCCTCGAATTCCGATTGGCTGATAGGATTCTATCAGCCAATCGGAATTAAGGTAGGAATTTTCTGATTGGCTGATGGAATCAGCCAATCAGAATCTAGTTCAATCCCGATTGGCCGATCCAATCAGCCAATCAGATTGAGATCGCATTCTATTGGCTGATCGGAACAGCCAATAGAATGCGATCTCAATCTGATTGGCTGATTGGATCAGCCAATCGGATTGAACTAGATTCTGATTGGCTGATTCCATCAGCCATCAGAAAATTCCTACCTTAATTCCGATTGGCTGATAGAATCCTATCAGCCAATCGGAATTCGAGGGACGCCATCTTGGATGACGTCCCTTAAAGGAACCATCATTAGTCGGGAGGACATCGGAGAAGAGGATGGATCCGCGTCGCCTGCTTCAAGATGGACCCGCTCCGCACCGGATGGAAGAAGATCGAAGATGCCGCTTGGAGAAGATGTTTGCCGGTCCGGATGTCCTCTTCTTGCCGGATAGGAGGGAAGACTTTGGAGCACCGGATTATGGATCGCCAACCCCCGCTTGGGTTGGATGAAGATCTTGGAGCCAGGACGGATCGGTGATACCTGGATGGTGAAGACAAGGTAGGAAGATCTTCAGGGGCTTAGTGTTAGGTTTATTTAAGGGGGGGTTTGGGTTAGATTAGGGGTATGTGGGTGGTGGGTTGTAATGTTGGGGGGGGGGGTATTGTATTTATTCTTTTACAGGCAAAAGAGCTGAAATTCTTGGGGCATGCCCCGCAAAGGGCCCTGTTCAGGGCTGGTAAGGTAAAAGAGCTTGTAACCTTTTTAATTTAGAATAGGGTAGGGAATTTTTTATTTTGGGGGGCTTTGTTATTTTATTAGGGGGCTTAGAGATAGGTGTAATTAGTTTAAAATTGTTGTAATATTTTTCTTATGTTTGTAATATTTTATTATTTTCTGTAACTTAGTTCTTTTTTATTTTTTGTACTTTAGCTAGTTTATTTAATTGTATTTATTTGTAGCAATTGTGTTTAATTAATTTATTGATAGTGTAGTGTTAGGTTAATTGTAGGTAATTGTAGGTAGTTTATTTAATTATTTTATTGATAGGGTAGTGTTAGGTTTAATTATAACTTAGGTTAGGATTATTTTACAGGTAAATTTGTTATTATTTTAACTAGGTAACTATTAAATAGTTCTTAACTATTTAATAGCTATTGTACCTGGTTAAATAATTACAAAGTTGCCTGTAAAATAAATATTAATCCTAAAATAGCTATAATATAATTATAATTTATATTGTAGCTATATTAGGATTTATTTTACAGGTAAGTATTTAGCTTTAAATTGGAATAAGTTATTTAATAAGAGTTAATTTATTTCGTTAGATAAAAATTATATTTAACTTAGGGGGGTGTTAGTGTTAGGGTTAGACTTAGCTTTAGGGGTTAATCCATTTATTAGAATAGCGGTGAGCTCCGATCGGAAAGTTTAGGGGTTAATAATTGAAGGTAGGTGTCGGCGATGTTAGGGAGGGCATATTAGGGGTTAATACTATTTATGATAGGGTTAGTGAGGCGGGGATTAGGGGTTAATAACTTTATTATAGTAGCGCTCAGGTCCGCTCGGCAGATTAGGGGTTAATAAGTGTAGGTAGGTGTCGGCGACTTTGTGGGGGGCAGATAGGGGTTAATAACTATAACATAGGGGTCGGCGATGTGTTAGGGCAGCAGATTAGGGGTACATAGGGATAACGTAGGTGGGCGGCGTTTTACGGAGCGGCCAGATTAGGGGTTAAAAGTGTAATGCAGGGGTCAGCGATAGCGGTGGGCGGCAGATTAGGGGTTAATAACGTGTAAGGCTAGGGGTGTTAGACTCGGGGGTACATGTTAGAGTGTTAGGTGCAGACGTAGTAAAGTGTTTCCCATAGGAAACAATGGGGCTGCGTTAGGAGCTGAACGCTGCTTTTATGCAGGTGTTAGGTTTTTTTTCAGCTCAAACAGCCCATTGTTTCCTATGGGAGAATCGTGCACGAGCACGTTTTTGATGCCGGCCGCGTCCGTAAGCAGCTCTGGTATCGAGAGTTGCATTTGCTGGTAAAAATGCTCTACGCTCCTTTTTTGGAGCCTAACGCAGCATTTGTTTGAACTCTCGATACCAGAGTTAAATTTATGGTGCGGCCAGAAAAAAACCCGCGGAGCGTTAACAGCCCTTTTACCGCCGAACTCTAAATCTAGGCCTGTGTAATGTATATTTATTAGCTAATGTTATTATGTGTGTAACTGTACTGTGTAATGTATATTTATTAGATGGTGTTATTATGAGTGTAACTGTACTGTGTAATGTATATTTATTAGATGGTGTTATTATGAGTGTAACTGTACTGTGTAATGTATATTTATTAGCTAATGTTATTATGTGTGTAACTGTACTGTGTAATGTATATTTATTAGATGGTGTTATTATGTGTGTAACTGTACTGTGTAATGTATATTTATTAGATGGTGTTATTATGTGTGTAACTGCACTGTGTAATGTATATTTATTAGATAGTGTTATTATGTGTGTAACTGTACTGTGTAATGGTACTAATTTATTAGATGGTGTTATTATGTGTGTAACTGTACTGTGTAATGTATATTTATTAGATGGTTAGATGGTGTTATTATGAGTGTAACTGTACTGTGTAATGTATATTTATTAGCTAATGTTATTATGTGTGTAACTGTACTGTGTAATGTATATTTATTAGATGGTGTTATTATGTGTGTAACTGTACTGTGTAATGTATATTTATTAGATAGTGTTATTATGTGTGTAACTGTACTGTGTAATGTATTGTTATTAGATGGTGTTATTATGAGTGTAACTGTACTGTGTAATGTATATTTATTAGATGGCGTTATGAGTGTAACTGTACTGTGTAATGTATTGTTATTAGATGGTGTTATTATGAGTGTAACTGTACTGTGTAATGTATATTTATTAGCTAATGTTATTATGTGTGTAACTGTACTGTGTAATATATATTTATTAGATGGTGTTATTATGAGTGTAACTGTACTGTGTAATGTATATTTATTAGCTAATGTTATTATGTGTGTAACTGTTACTGTGTAATGTATATTTATTAGATGTGTTGTTATTAGTGTGTAACTGTACTGTGTAATGTATATTTATTAGATGGTGTTATTATGTGTGTAACTGTACTGTGTAATGTATATTTATTAGATGGTGTTATTATGAGTGTAACTGTACTATGTAATGTATATTTATTAGCTAATGTCATTATGTGTGTAACTGTACTGTGTATTGTAATGTATATTTATTAGATGGTGTTATTATGTGTGTAACTGTATGGTGTAATGTATATTTATTAGATAGTGTTATTATGTGTGTAACTTTACTGTGTAATGTATATTTATTAGATAGGGTTATTATGCATGTAACTGTACTGTGTAATGTATATTTATTAGATGTGTTATTATGCGTGTAACTGTACTGTATAATGTATATTTATTAGATAGTGTTATTATGTGTGTAACTGTACTGTGTAATGTATATTAGATGGTGTTATTATGTGTGTAACTGTACTGTGTAATGTATATTTATTAGATGGTGTAATGAGTGTAACTGTACTGTGTAATGTATATTTATTAGTGTTATGTGTGTAACTGTACTGTGTAATGTATATTTATTAGACAGCGTTATTATGTGTGTAACTGTACAATGTAATGTATATTTATTAGATAGTGTTATTATGTGTGTAACTGTACTGTGTAATGTATATTTCTTAGTGTTATGTGTGTAACTGTACTGTGTAATGTATTGTTATTAGATAGTGTTATTATGAGTGTAACTGTACTGTGTAATGTATATGTATTAGATGGTGTTAATATGAGTGCAACTGTACTGTGTAATGTATATTTATTAGATGGTGTTATTTATTTATTAGATGGTGTTAATATGAGTGCAACTGTACTGTGTAATGTATATTTATTAGATGGTGTTATGTGTGTAACTGTACTGTGTAATGTATATTTATTAGATGGTGTTATGTGTGTAACTGTACTGTGTAATGTATATTTATTAGACAGTCTTATTATAAGTGTATTTGCAGTGTGTAATGTATTTTTATTAGATGGTGTTATTATGTGTGTAACTGTACTGTGTAATGTATCTTTATTAGATAGTGTTATTATGTGTGTAACTGTACTATGTAATGTATATTTATTAGATAGTGTTATTATGTGTGTAACTGTACTGTGTAATGTATTTTTATTAGATAGTGTTATTATGTGTGTAACTGTACTGTGTAATGTATATTTATTAGATAGTGTTATTATGTGTGTAACTGTACTGTGTAATGTATTTTTTATGTGTTTCACAAAACAGTTAACCAGAGTTTTGAGGACGTAGTGATCATTATGGTATAAATCATGACTGCACTCAAGCGATCACAATTTACTTTCAACTTCTAATACAAGCGGAAAACCCAATGTGCGCAAACAGCCACAATAAAACCCTTATTGCTCTGCGTAACTGTTAATGTGCCACTCATAATCTGTGTAATATGGCAATACACTGCAGCTACGTACATATACAGCACCAGACTAGTTCATAGTCATGTTTAACCTCAAACCAGAAGTGTATTGTAGTCTGGAGCTGACTTTGTTATACAGATATTATTATACGTACTTCTCTGTACAGATACTATATGATATAGATATTATACTGACTTCTCTGTACAGATACCATATGATATATATATTATACTGATTCTCAGTACAGATACCATATGATATAGATATTATACTGACTTCTATGTACAGATACACTATGATATAGATATCATACTGACTTCTCAGTACAGATACCATATGATATAGATATTATACTGACTTCTCTGTACAGATACTATATGATATAGATATTATACTGACTTCTCTGTACAGATACTATATGATATAGATATTATACTGACTTCTCTGTAAAGATACTATATAATATAGATATTATACTGACTTCTCTGTACAGATACCATATGATATAGATATCATACTGACTTCTCTGTACATATACCATATGATATAGATATCATACTGACTTCTCTGTTCAGATATCATATGATATAGATATTTTACTGAATTCTCAGTACAGATATCATATGATATAGATATTATACTGACTTATCTATATCATATGGTATCTGTACAGAGATCATATTGACTTCTTTGTGCAGATACCCTATGATATAGATATCATAGTGACTTCTCTGTACAGATACCCTATGATATAGATATCATATTGACTTCTCAGTACAGATACCATATGATGTAAATATCATACTGACTTCTCTGTACAGATACCATATGATATAGATATCATGCTGACTTCTCTGTACAGATACCATATGATATAGATATCATGCTGACTTCTCTGTACAGATACCATATGATATAGATATCATACTGACTTCTCTGTACAGATACCATATGATATAGATATCATACTGACTTCTCTGTACAGATACCATATGATATAGATATCATGCGGATTCTCTGTACAGATACCATATGATATAGATATCATGCTGACTTCTCTGTACAGATACCATATGATATAGATATCATGCTGACTTCTCTGTACAGATACCATATGATATAGATATTATACTGACTTCTCTGTACAGATACTATATGATATAGATATCATACTGACTTCTCGGTACAGATACCATATGATATAGATATTATACTGACTTCTCTGTACAGATACTATATGATATAGATATCATACTGACTTCTCGGTACAGATACCATATGATATAGATATCATACTGACTTCTCTGTACAGATACTATATGATATAGATATCATACTGACTTCTCTGTACAGATACTATATGATATAGATATCATGCTGACTTCTCTGTACAGATTAACAGGAGAGAGACAGAAAAGACAGGGGCTTAAATAGCACTCATCCTTACTAATTATTCGATATAAAATTAATATACTTTAATATTAGAAGTTAAAAATAGGGTAGTACATCCCTAATAAATCCTAAACCCACTACCATAGATACAAAAAGCAAAAACAAACACCAAACCGACAGTCACTTTTCTGTTTCCTGGCCGATAACAGGAGACGTCGGCATCAGGTGGCTGAAGTGACTGTACAGTATTGGAGTAAAGTAATTAAAACAAACGCGTTTCGGCTAATATATAGCCTTTATCAATGCTATACTTTACAGTGTCAAATCGTTTAAGCCGAAGCTCAAGCGTGTATGGCCTTATATACTGGTCTATAGCTTCACAAACCGCCAATCCAAAGTGTCAAGAGGGAAACGCCTACGTATTGTCCAATTGTATTGTGCGGCCAGAAAACACCCTCCGTTTTGACTACTGTGTATGGCTAAGGAGTGTTACTTCCGCTATATATTATGATCGCAACATTGGTACCATAGAATCAGGCACATGTGATAGGTCTTTTTAGTCATCCAATGAGCGTGTAGGTTATAGCGGAAGTAACACTCCTTAGCCATACACAGTAGTCAAAACGGAGGGTGTTTTCTGGCCGCACAATACAATTGGACAATACGTAGGCGTTTCCCTCTTGACACTTTGGATTGGCGGTTTGTGAAGCGCTATAGACCAGGTATATAAGGCCATACACGCTTGAGCTTCAGGCTTAAACGATTTGACACTGTAAAGTATAGCATGATAAAGGCTATATATTAGCGAAAACGTTTGTTTTAATTACTTTACTCCAATACTGTACAGTCACTTCAGCCACCTGATGCCGACGTCTCCTGTTATCGGCCAGGAAACAGAAAAGTGACTGTCGGTTTGGTGTTTGTTTTTGCTTTTTGTATCTATGGTAGTGGGTTTAGGATTTATTAGGGATCTACTACCCTATTTTTAACTTCTAATATTAAAGTATATTAATTTTATATCGAATAATTAGTAAGGATGAGTGCTATTTAAGCCCCTGTCTTTTCTGTCTCTCTCCTGTTAATATTAATTTAAGGGACAGCACCGGAATCTGTTTCACAGATTCTTTTCCTTACTTAGCATATGTGTGTAGTGCCAGTTTACATTTCCTTTTTAGTATTCTCTGTACAGATACCATATGATATAGATATTATACTGACTTCTCGGTACAGCTACTATATAATATAGATATTATACTGACTTCTCAGTACAGATACTATATGATATAGATATTATACTGACTTCTCAGTACAGATACTATATGATATAGATATCATACTGACTTTTCTGTACAGATACCATATGATATAGATATTATACTGACTTCTCTGTACAGATACTATATGATATAGATATCATGCTGACTTCTCTGTACAGATACCATATGATATAGATATC
The DNA here is from genome assembly GCF_027579735.1 of Bombina bombina. Lineage (NCBI taxonomy): Eukaryota > Metazoa > Chordata > Amphibia > Anura > Bombinatoridae > Bombina > Bombina bombina. The sequence goes on from NC_069502.1 coordinate 38,701,034, forward strand.
ATACTGACTTCTCTGTACAGTGTAAAAGGTGAGTGACATTGTATAATATATATATATATATATATATATATATATACAGTATATTAATATTTTATTTTATATGAAATAAGACTATGGCCTCTAGTTATCAACGTGTCTACCTCAAATACGCTGGAATTCCGCAGCGTATTTGAGGCGAGGCTGATTCGCCTTAGTTATCAAGCCCTAGATACCGGCAAAAGTAGAATTTAGTGACGTAAGCTTCGATCCGCCGGACTCAGTCCGACACAGATCGATTCTTACGTCACTACAGATGTTCCGCACACAAGTGCGGCACAATCTGACTACTTTTGCTAGTTATCAAAAAACTAGCAGGTACGCTCGGCACTTTTCCAGCCCTGAAGGCGGCGGATCCCATAGGAATCAATGGGAGTCTGATCATAGCGAAAGTTCATGTTCGCTGCTGCCAGACATCCCATTGATTCCTATGGTAGCTGTCTACACCTAACACTCTAACATGTACCCCGAGTCTAAACACCCCTAATCTGCCCCCCCCTACACCGCCGCAACTAAATAAAGTTATTACCCCCTAAACCGCCGCTCCCGGACCCCGCCGCAACTATAATAAACTTATTACCCCCTAAACTGCCGCTCCTAGACCCCGCCGCAACTATAAGAAACTGATTAACCCCTAAACCGCCGCTCCCGGTCCCCGCCGCAACTATAATATATGTATTAACCCCTAAACCGCCGCTCCCAGACCCCGCCACCACCTACATTATACCTATTAACCCCTATCCTGCCCCCCTACACCGCCGCCACTATAATAAATTTATTAACCCCTATCCTGCAGATCCCGGACCTCGCCGCAACTAAATAAATAGTTTAACCCCTAAACCTCCGCTCCCGGACCCCGCAGCAACCTATCTTAAACTTATTAACCCCTAATCTGCCCCCCCTACACCGTCGCCACCTATAATAAATTTATTAACCCTTATCCTGCCCCCCACTACACCGCCGTCACTGTAATAAAATTATTAACCCCTATCCTGCCCCCCTACACCGCCGCAACTCTAATAAAATTATTAACCCCTAAACCTAAGTCTAACACTAACCCTAACACCCCCCTAACTTAAATATTAATTAAATAAATCTAAATAATATTTCTCTTATTAACTAAATTAATCCTATTTAAAACTAAATACGTACCTTTAAAATAAACCCTAATATAGCTACAATATAAATAATAATTATATTGTAGCTATCTTAGGATTTATTTTTATTTTTCAGGCAACTTTCAATTTATTTTAACTAGGTACAATAGCTATTAAATAGTTATTAACTATTTAATAACTACATAGCTAAAATAAAGAGAAATTTACCTGTAAAATAAAAACTAACCTAAGTTACAATTACACCTAACACTACACTATACTTTAATAAATTATTCCTATTTAAAACTAAATACTTAACTGTAAAATAAACCCTAAGATAGCTACAATGTAATTAATAATTACATTGTAGCTATTGTAGGATTTATAAAAACTAACCTAAGTTACAATTACACCTAACACTACACTATACTTTAATAAATTATTCCTATTTAAAACTAAATACTTACCTGTAAAATAAACCCTAAGATAGCTACAATGTAATTAATAATTACATTGTAGCTATTGTAAGATTTATATTTATTTTACAGGTAACTTTGTATTTATTTTAGCTAGTTAGAATAGTTATTAAATAGTTATTAACTATTTAATAACTACCTAGCTAAAAGAAATACAAAATTACCTGTAAAATAAATCCTAACCTAAGTTACAATTAAACCTAACACTATACTATCATTAAATGAATTAAATTAATTAGCTACAAATAACTACAATTAAATACAATTAAATAAACTAACTAAAGTACAAAAAATTAAAAAAAATAAGTTACAAACATTTAAAAAATATTACAACAATTTTAAGCTACTTACACCTAATCTAAGCCCCCTAATAAAATAACAAAGCCCCCCAAAATAAAAAAATTCCCTACCCTATTCTACATTAAAAAGTAAACAGCTCTTTTTCCTTACCAGCCCTTAAAAGGACCTTTTGCGGGGCATGCCCCAAATAAAACAGCTCTTTTGCCTGTAAAATAAAAATACAACACACACCCCCCCCAACATTAAAACCCACCACCCACATACCCCTAATCTAACCCAAACCCCCCTTAAATAAACTAACACTACCCCCTGAAGATCATCCCACCTTGAGCCGTGTTCAGCCAGCCAGACCACCGATGGAACCGAAGAGGAGATCCGGAGCGGCAGAAGTCATCATCCAAGCGGCGCTGAAGAAGTCTTCCCATCCGATGAAGTCATCATACAGGCGGCGCTTGAAGAGGTCTTCCATCTGATAGAAGTCTTCATCCAGGCGCCGTCTTTAAATCTTCATCCATCCGGGAGCGGAGCGGAGCCATCTTCAGAGGAGCTACGCGGATCCATCCTCTTCTTCCCGACGAATAACGGTACCTTTAAGTGACGTCATCCAAGATGGCGTCACTCGGAATTCCGATTGGCTGATAGGATTCTATCAGCCAATCGTAATTAAGGTAGAAAAATCTGATTGGCTGATTGAATCAGCCAATCAAATTCAAGTTCAAGATTCAATCCGATTAATCAAGATCAGATTCAAGTTCTAAGTTCAATCCGATTAATCTACCTTAATTCCGATTGGCTGATCGATCCTATCAGCCAATCGGAATTCAACGTGACGCCATCTTGGATGACGTCACTTAAAGGTACCGTCATTCGTCGTTAGTAGTCAGGAAGAAGAGGATGGTCCGTGTAGGCTCCCTCTGAAGATGGCTCCGCTCCGCTCCGGATGGATGAAGATTGAAGACGCCCGCCCTGGGATGATGAATTCATTGGATGGAAGACTTCTTCAGCGCCCCTTGGATGATGACTTCTGCCGCTCGGATCTCTCTTCGGTTCCATCGGAGGTCGGCTGGCTGAACACGGCTCAAGTAGGATGATCTTCAGGGGGGTAGTGTTAGGTTTATTTAAGGGGGGTTTTGGTTAGATTAGGGGTATGTAGGTGGTGGGTTTTATTGTTGGGGGGTGTTGTATTTTTATTTTACAGGCAAAAGAGCTGTTTTATTTGGGGCATGCCCCGCAAAAGGCCCTTTTAAGGGCTGGTAAGGCAAAAGAGCTGTTTACTTTTTAATGTAGAATAGGGTAGGGAATTTTTTTATTTTGGGGGGCTTTGTTATTTTATTAGGGGGCTTAGATTAGGTGTAAGTAGCTTAAAATTGGTGTAATATTTTTTAAATGTTTGTAACTTATTTTTTTTATTTTTTGTAACTTCAATAAAGTAAATAAATAAATACTTTGAAAATCGGCGGCCCGCCACCTTTGATAAAGCCGTAACTGGCGAAACGCGTCAGGGGGGTTGCGTGGGACGATGGGGTCCCACTAAAATATTATTTGTGTTTTTTAGCCTAATCTATCTCAACCGCTAAAATCGAATAATTAATGGGGGTATTGGTGATAATTATACCCGATACAGTGTGTGAATGCATGTTAGCGTTAAAACGTTTGATTGTGACAAGAACCTAAGTAGAATTATTGGGTAACATTATTTGAATAATAGCCCAAGTGCATTCTTACGAGTGTCAAAGGGGGACTTGGCCATACAGAAGCATCGGTTGCTAACAGATTTACAACAGAACAAGACCCCGTATTAGTGATAAGATTGCAACATTATTTGGGTAACATTATTTGAATAATAGCCCAAGTGCATTCTCACGAGTGTCAAAGGGGGACTTAGCCATACAGAAGCATCGGTTGCTAACAGATTTACAACCGAACAAGACCCCGTATTAGTGATAAGATTGCAAAGCCTAGCTGTAGTGAGAACAGCTTAGAGTGGCAGTTCAGGGAATCAATATTAGCATTATTGCAGCAATCCATAAGTGCATAGTACCGGGTTGTTAGGTGATCCGGAACACACATTACAATTATATTTGAAACACTTAACAATGCGCAAATGTGTAGCCATCTTAGCACCACAGCTAATATAGGTACAGTTAAAATACTATCGAGTGGAATTTGAATTCCAAGGAGGATGCTGCAAATATAATTACAACTAGCCTCTGAGTCCCCAGAAAGGAGTCAGATTGAGGGTGTTGCAACATTGTGTACTGATAATATCCTTTCATAATCACACAATGCGTGTGGTGTAAAATATATATAACACACAGTAATCTAGCCACCTACAAAAATATGGGTAACCACAAAGAAAACATTGTAAACAGTGGGGCTTATAAAGAACATTATTAGCATAAAGAAATTCACGCACACAGGCGTTATTATTTAATGAATCACCTAAGAGTGTATGAATGAATATATGTAATACGTATACAAGATCACTTTATTCTTAAGTGGTGAGAGATACAACAGATCTCAAATGTATGGTCACTGAAATTATTAGCAAAACGTTTAAACTCACTATATGACTAATCCCACATGGGGAACACAATAGTGAACTAGTGAGATGATAAACGCAAGAATAAAGAACATAAGTGGAAAGCACAACAAATAACCTCTGAATAAAAGTGATACCGAAACTGGGTCAATTGTACACTAACGCAATAAAGTGAAGTGAATTCTAAAACACCAAAACCTCACAACCAAGGTCTATGTGTAAACGTGAATCAAGCTTGATAATCCCTGCTGCCACCCAGGCTTAAATTTAAATTTAATTAATTTAACACAAATACAAGCCTTAACAAATATATGAGAAATTAAACACCAACAAATGCCCATCACAGGATTCTTATTAACCCTACTTTATAAAAACAAGGGAGTACCGACTGATTTAATAAAATAACATAACAAATATTAAAGAATCAACCGGTCTCTAGAAAGAGTTAATAACAACCAGAAAGAATTGCCATTAGCAATTTGAGATAGAGTGATTTTAACTTGTTTATGTCCACCCATTCTTTTTAAACTAAAGAAATAAAAGTTAAATTTTAAATTGTACTAGTGGCTCTACCCCAGTCTGGGCAGAGAGTGCTATATAGCATTTCTTTCTAGGGATTCTATCCCAATTGTTCTGCAAGTTAAGTTACAATAACACCTAACACTACACTATAATTAAATAAATTAACAACAATTAAATAAATTAAATTATCTAAAGTACAACCCCCCCCCCACTAAATTACAGAAAATAAGAAACAAATTACAAGATATTTAAACTAATTACACCTAATCTAATAGCCCTATCAAAATAAAAAAAGCCCCCCCCCAAAATAAAAAAAAAACCCCTAGCCTAAAGTGAACTACCAATAGCCCTTAAAAGGGCCTTTTGCAGGGCATTGCCCCAAAGTAATCAGCTCTTTTACCTGTAAAAAAACAACAAAAAAAACAACCCCCCCCAACAGTAAAACCCACCACCCACACAAATAACCCCCCAAATAAAATATTATCTAAAAAAAAACCTAAGCTCCCCATTGCCCTGAAAAGGGCATTTGGATGGGCATTAACCTTAAAAGAGCAGTTAGCTCTTTTGCGGCCCAAACCCTAACCTAAAAATAAAACCCACCCAATACACCCTTAAAAAAACATAACACTAACCCCCTGAAGATCGACTTACAGTTCTGAAGACCGGACATCCATGCTCAAGGAAACAGCAGAAGTCTTCATCCAACCGGGCCGAAGTCCTCAACGAAGCCGGGAGAAGTCTTCATCCAAGCCGGGCGAAGTGGTCCTCCAGACGGGCAGAAGTCTTCATCCAGACGGCATCTTCTATCTTCATCCATCCGGCGCGGAGCGGGTCCATCTTCAAGACATCTGACGCGGAGCATCCTCTTCATCCGACGACTACCCGACGAATGAAGGTTCCTTTAAGTGACATCATCCAAGATGGCATCCCTTAGATTCTGATTAGCTGATAGAATTCTATTAGCCAATCGGAATTAAGGTAGAAAAAATCCTATTGGCTGATCCAATCAGCCAATAGGATTGAGCTCGCATTCTATTGGCTGTTCCAATCAGTTAGGGTTTGGGCCGCAAAAGAGCTAACTGCCCTTTTAAGGGCAATGCCCATCCAAATGCCCTTTTCAGGACAATGGGGAGCTTAGGTTTTTTTTAGATAGTATTTTATTTGGGGGTTTGGTTGTGTGGGTGGTGGGTTTTATTTTTTTATAGGGCTATTAGATTAGGTGTAATTAGTTTAAATATCTTGTAATTTGTTTATTATTTTCTGTAATTTAGTGTTTGTTTGTTTGTTTTTGTACTTAAGCTAATTTAATTTATTTAATTGTTGTTAATTTAGTTAATTTATTTAATTATAGTGTAGTGTTAGGTGTTATTGTAACTTAGGTTAGGTTTTCTTTTACAGGTACTTTTGTATTTATTTTAGCTAGGTAGTTAAATAGTTAATAACTATTTAATAACTATTCTACCTAGTTAAAATAAATACAAACTTGCCTGTAAAATAAAAATAAACCCTACGATAGCTACAATGTAACTATTAGTTATGTTGTAGTTAGCTTAGGGTTTATTTTATAGGTAAGTATTTAGTTTTAAATAGGAATTATTTAGGTAATAATAGTAATTTGTAGTTAGATTTATTTTAATTATATTTAATTTAGGGGGTGTTAGGGTTAGGGTTAGACTTAGGTTTAGGGGTTAATACATTTAGTATAGTGGCGGCGACGTTGGGGGCGGCAGATTATGGGGTTAATAAGTGTAGATAGGTGGCGGTGATGTTAGGGATGGCAGATTAGGGGTTAATAATATTTAACTAATGTTTGCAAGGCAGGAGTGCGGCAGCTAGGGTTAATAAGTGTAGGTAGGTTGTGGCGACATTGGGGGCGGCAGATTAGTGGTTAATAAATATAATGTAGGTGTCGGCGATGTTGGGGGCAGCAGATTAGGGGTTCATAAATATAATGTAGGTGGCGGCGGTGTCCGGAGCGGCAGATTAGGGGTTAAAATTTTAATTTTAGTGTTTGCGATGCGGGAGGGCCTCAGTTTAGGGGTTAATAGGTAGTTTATGGGTGTTATTGTACTTTTTAGCACTTTAGTTATGAGTTTTATGTTACGGCGTTGTACCATAAAACTTTTAACTACTGACTTTTAAATGCGTTAGGACTCTTGTCGGTATTGGCCTCCCAGGACAGACTCGTAATACCAGGCTATGGAAGTCCCATAGAAAAAAGACTTTACGAAGTTTATGTAAGTCATTTTGCGGTAAGGCCAAAAAAGTGTGCGGTGCCCCTAAACCTGAAAGACTCATAATACCAGCGGGTGTAAATAAGCAATGTTAGGACCAGTTAACGCTGCTTTTTTACCCTAACGCACAATCTAGCCGTAAGTTACCAAGTGAGCAAAAGGGCAAGCGACCTATGAGAGTTGCCAATTACACTGAGAGCTTTTTTTGGGGTGATTAAGAAATGGAGGAGGACCTAAGTGAACACAAAAGCTTTACACATGGGAGGAAAAACTACCCTTTTTGACCTTGTGTATCTTTGACCTTTGCCTGCTGTTTGGTACACAGTCTCTGGAGTGAGGCAGTCTTTGTGAGACAACCTTGTTGGGACACTCTCTTTTTAAAAGAAAAAGAGAAAACTTTGGGCTACCTTGATTCTCCCATATTGCGGATATCCTCTTGATGACAATAAAGAGCTCTGGGTGCTGGAACTCTCAAATATTGCTAACTGGTAACGTATAACAAAAATTAAACGTTAAGTATTTACTATAGCAGTAGTGTAACTGAAGCTGTGATTTTAAAAGTGTATTTTATATTTGAAATCTAGTAATAAATAATTGATATTCATACATTAATTTTAAGTTATTGTGATATATTTTAGAAATTGTATTATTGTGCCTAGATCAGACTGATTGATATATGTTGAATTGATAATATTGTGTAAATCTCTCTGGTTGATTATTTGAAGTTATATAACACTATTTTGGTTAAATAATTAAATCATCCCAGTTAACTCAGCTGGGTCATCTGCTGCAGATTGATGGGGGCATTTTGGATGCTACAAACTGTGACCCTCCAGGTCGAGATGGAATTTTCTTATTACGAAGCAGGACGGACTTTCCCTAGAAATATTGTAACGACAATATTAAGATTTTTGAAAATTATTTATCTGACAGAATCATTTATATGTAACAAATAACATAACATGTATAGACAATGTACCATTAGTATTATAATGGATTATTGAGTTTTTGTTTATTAACTTTGTAAAAATACAATAAAAACAATTTCAACATATTTCCTGAAAATTCTATCAGATTGTTGGATTTAAGTTAAGATTTGTATCATAATATTTGTCTTATATTTGCTAACCAAGCATTGTTAACTAGGTAATCCATATTGCGCATTTGATTGATGCTACTGGCTAATTATAAATTGTTCTAGTAAATTTTAATTGTGATACCTGATATTTAATTTATTTTGAGTTGAGGTTCATTTCTAAACAATATTGTGTCCATATCCAGGATAACAGACAATTTAATTGAATATTAATTCATCTAAATATTTCTATAGCTTGCTTTATATTTTAAATCAGTACTAATTAATTATATATATCTGGTCATAACTGATATACTGTTTACTACATAAATACAGTCACTGTGTCTATAATCTTCACATTTAATAATAATTTTATTGTCATTAATTTCTGAATATCTCAACAGTATTATTCTGGAGTACACAGATTCTACTATATTAATTGGAGGTATTGCTGACGATAATTTTATTATTGTTATTAATTAATATATTTATATAATATTCATAATTCCATTAAACATACTAACATTTTATTTGGGAGACACCACTGAAATATTCTAATAAACTAAATAACCATTAACAGATACCGTATGATATAGATATTATACTGACTGATGTCTTGGGGTCACACTTGACTCAGATCTTTCTGTCACTCCTCACATTCAGTCCTTGGCTAAAGCCTGCCGCTTCCACCTTAAAAACATCTCTAAAATTAGACATTTTCTTACACAAGACACAACTAAGATTTTAATCCACTCTCTCATCCTTTCCCGCCTCCACTACTGCAACTCCATCCTCTCTGGTTTCCCTAGCTGCCGCCTACCTCCTTTACAATCCATAATGAATGCCTCTCCCAGGCTCATCTTCCTTGCACGTCACTCTTCATCTGCTGCATACTGACTTCTCGGTACAGATACCCTATGATATAGATATCATACTGACTTCTATGTACAGATACCATATGATATAGATATCATACTGACTTCTCGGTACAGATATCATATGATATAGATATCATACTGACTTCTCGGTACAGATATCATATGATATAGATATCATACTGACTTCTCGGTATAGATACTATATGATATAGATATTATACTGACTTCTATGTACAGATACCATATGATATAGATATCATACTGACTTCTTGGTACAGATACCCTATGATATAGATATCATACTGACTTCTATGTACAGATACCATATGATATAGATATCATACTGACTTCTCTGTACAGATACCATGTGATATAGATATACTGACCTCAGTACAGATACCATATGATATAGATATCATACTGACTTCTCGGTACATATATCATATGATATAGATATCATACTGACTTCTCGGTACAGATACCATATGATATAGATATTATACTGACTTCTATGTACAGATACCATATGATATAGATATCATACTGACTTCTCGGTACAGATACCATATGATATAGATATCATACTGACTTCTATGTATAGATACCATATGATATAGATATCATACTGACTTCTCGGTACAGATACCATATGATATAGATATCATACTGACTTCTCGGTACAGATACTATATGATATAGATATTATACTGACTTCTATGTACAGATACCATATGATATAGATATCATACTGACTTCTCGGTACAGATACCCTATGATATAGATATCATACTGACTTCTATGTACAGATACCATATGATATAGATATCATACTGACTTCTCTGTACAGATACCATGTGATATAGATATACTGACCTCAGTACAGATATCATATGATATAGATATCATACTGACTTCTCGGTACATATACCATATGATATAGATATCATACTGACTTCTCGGTACAGATACCATATGATATAGATATTATACTGACTTCTCGGTACAAATACCCTATGATATAGATATCATAGTGACTTCTATGTACAGAAACTATATGATATAGATATACTGACCTCAGTACAGATACAATATGACATAGATATCATACTGACTTCTCGGTACAGATACCATATAATATAGATATCATACTGACTTCTATGTACAGATATCATATTGATTTCTCGGTACAGATACCATATGATATAGATATCATACTGACTTCTCGGTACAGCTACTATATGATATAGATATCCTACTGACTTCTCGGTACAGATACTATATGATATAGATATCATACTGACTTCTCGGTACAGATACCATATGATATAGATATCATACTGACTTCTCGGTACAGCTACTATATAATATAGATATCATACTGACTTCTCGGTACAGATACTATATGATATAGATATCATACCGACTTCTCGGTACAGATACCATATGATATAGATATCATACTGACTTCTCGGTACAGATACTATATGATATAGATATCATACAGACTTCTCGGTACAGATACTATATGATATAGATTTCATACTGACTTCTCGGTACAGCTACTATATAATATAGATATCATACTGACTTCTCGGTACAGCTACTATATAATATAGATATCATACTGACTTCTCGGTACAGATACTATATGATATAGATATCATACTGACTTCTCTGTACAGATACCATATGATATAGATATTATACTGACTTCTCAGTACAGATACCATATGATATAGATATCATGCTGACTTCTCTGTACAGATACCATATGATATAGATATTATACTGACTTCTCGGTACAGATACTATATGATATAGATATCATACTGACTTCTCGGTACAGATACTATATGATATAGATATCATACTGACTTCTCGGTACAGCTACTATATAATATAGATATCATACTGACTTCTCAGTACAGATACGATATGATATAGATATTATACTGACTTCTCGGTACAGATACCATATGATATAGATATCATACTGACTTCTCGGTACAGCTACTATATAATATAGATATCATACTAACTTCTCGGTACAGCTACTATATAATATAGATATCATACTGACTTCTCTGTACAGCTACTATATAATATAGATATCATACTGACTTCTCGGTACAGATACTATATGATATAGATATCATACTGACTTCTCGGTACAGCTACTATATAATATAGATATCATACTGACTTCTCAGTACAGATACCATATGATATAGATATTATACTGACTTCTCGGTACAGATACCATATGAAATAGATATCATACTGACTTCTCAGTACAGATACTATATGATATAGATATCATACTGACTTCTCAGTACAGATACCATATGATATAGATATTATACTGACTTCTCGGTACAGATACCATATGATATAGATATCATACTGACTTCTCGGTACAGATACTATATGATATAGATATCATACTGACTTCTCGGTACAGATACTATATGATATAGATATCATACTGACTTCTCGGTACAGATACTATATGATATAGATATCATACTGACTTCTCGGTACAGCTACTATATGATATAGATATCATGCTGACTTCTCTGTACAGATACCATATAATATAGATATCATACTGACTTCTATGTACAGATATCATATTGACTTCTCGGTACAGATACCATATGATATAGATATCATACTAACTTCTCGGTACAGCTACTATATAATATAGATATCATACTGACTTCTCGGTACAGATACCATATAATATAGATATCATACTGACTTCTATGTACAGATATCATATTGACTTCTCGGTCCAGATACCATATGATATAGATATCATACTGACTTCTCGGTACAGATACCATATGATATAGATATTATACTGACTTCTCAGTACAGATACTATATGATATAGATATCATACTGACTTCTAGGTACAGATACCATATGATATAGATATCATACTGACTTCTCTGTACAGATACCATATGATATAGATATCATACTGACTTCTCGGTACAGATACCCTATGATATAGATATTATACTGACTTCTCGGTACAGATACTATATGATATAGATATCATACTGACTTCTCGGTACAGATACCATATGATATAGATATTATACTGACTTCTCGGTACAGATACTATATGATATAGATATTATACTGACTTCTCGGTACAGATACCATATGATATAGATATCATACTGACTTCTCGGTACAGATACCCTATGATATAGATATTATACTGACTTCTCGGTACAGATACTATATGATACAGATATCATACTGACTTCTCGGTACAGCTACTATATAATATAGATATCATACTGACTTCTCTGTACAGATACCATATGATATAGATATCATACTGACTTCTCGGTACAGATACTATATGATATAGATATCATACTGACTTCTCGGTACAGATACCATATAATATAGATATCATACTGACTTCTCGGTACAGATACTATATGATATAGATATCATACTGACTTCTCTGTACAGATACCATATAATATAGATATCATACTGACTTCTATGTACAGATATCATATTGACTTCTCGGTACAGATACCATATGATATAGATATCATACTAACTTCTCGGTACAGATACTATATGATATAGATATCATACTGACTTCTCGGTACAGCTACTATATAATATAGATATTATACTGACTTCTCGGTACAGATACTATATGATATAGATATTATACTGACTTCTCGGTACAGCTACTATATGATATAGATATCATACTGACTTCTCGGTACAGATACCCTATGATATAGATATTATACTGACTTCTCGGTACAGATACTATATGATATAGATATTATACTGACTTCTCGGTACAGATACCATATGATATAGATATCATACTGACTTCTCGGTACAGATACCCTATGATATAGATATTATACTGACTTCTCGGTACAGATACCATATGATATAGATATTATACTGACTTCTCAGTACAGATACTATATGATATAGATATCATACTGACTTCTCGGTACAGATACCCTATGATATAGATATCATACTGACTTCTCGGTACAGATACCATATGATATAGATATTATACTGACTTCTCGGTACAGATACCATATGATATAGATATCATACTGACTTCTCGGTACAGATACCATATGATATAGATATCATACTGACTTCTCGGTACAGCTACTATATGATATAGATATACTGACCTCAGTACAGATACCATATGATATAGATATCAAACTGACTTCTCGGTACAGATACCATATGATATAGATATCATACTGAATTCTCGGTACAGATACTCTATGATATAGATATTATACTGACTTCTCGGTACAGCTACTATATGATATAGATATCATACTGACTTCTATGTACAGATACCATATGATATAGATATACTGACCTCAGTACAGATACCATATGATAGATAAACAAACTGATGTTTATGTCACTATAATTAATAAATGGCTACTGTTTCCGACTGAGATGTCAGACATATACCTACATTACACTTACGTCACTGCTATACTCTCTAGTCTATATCTCCTCCTTATCAGAACGATATTTCATTCTCATGCCCCAGACACTGCGCAGGAAGGAAGCCGCCAGAAACAAGACAAAAATAGCTGTTTCCTTTCTTGTGCTGATATATTTAGCTGTGCACTGATGTGACTGCACCACAAGCTAAACTCCAGACGCTACAGAAATGTGAGCGTATGTGAAAAAAACTGTACCGCTCTAAGATGGTATTTTCTCTTCTAGTATACCAAGAAATATCCAAGGTGCAATGTCCAGCGTACAGAGCTTACAATGGAAGATAAAGTCATTTAGAGCCAGATTAACAGCTATGCACAATTAAAATAGAATTTATTATACCTAATAAGGATTTTTTGCTCATTTCCAAGTAAGAAACTTTCGGCTCGATTACGAGTTTTGTCGGTAAAACTTGCGTTGCTAACGAGCCTTTTTTTCCAGCGTTTACTTTAAATAACGCTGGTATTACAAGTTTTCTGAATGGCTGCGCTAGCCTCAGAAAAGTGAGCGTTGAGCAAAATTTAGCTCCACTTCTCACTGTAATACCAGCGTTGCTTACGGTAGCGGTAAGCTGGAAAAACGTGCTCGTGCACGATTTCCCCATAGGATACAATGGGGCTGAGCTGGCTGAAAAAAAACCTAACACCTGCAAAAAAGCAGCGTTCAGCTCTTAACGCAGCCCCATTGTTTCCTATGGGGAAACACTTCCTACGTCTGCACCTAACACCCTAACATGTACCCCGAGTCTAAACACCCCTAACCTTACACTTATTTACCCCTAATCTGCCGACCCCAACATTGTCGCCACCTACATTATATTATTAACCCCTAATCTGCCGCTCCGGACACCGCCGCCACCTACATTATCCCTATGAACTCCTAATCTGCTGCCCCTAACATCGCCGACACCTATATTATATTTATTAACCCCTAATCTGCCGACCCCAACGTCACCGCCATTTACCTAAAATTATTAACCCCTAATCTGCCGACCGGACATCGCCGCCACTATAATAAATGTATTAACCCCTAAACCGCCGCGCTCCCGCCTCGCAAACACTATAATAAATTTTATTAACCCCTAATCTGCCCTCCCTAACATCGCCGCCACCTACCTAAAATTATTAACCCCTAATCTGCCGCCCCCAACGCCGCCGCTACTATAATAAAGTTATTAACCCCTAAACCTAAGTCTAACCCTAACCCTAACACCCCCCTAATATTACAAGAAGTTTAATCTAATTACACCTAATTTAAGCCCCCTAATAAAATAAAAAAGCCCCCCAAAATAATAAAATTCCCTATCCTAAACTAAATTACAAAGTAATCAGCTCTTTTACCAGCCCTTAAAAGTCCATCTTCAAGACATCCGACGCGGAGCATCCTCTTCTTTCCGACGACTAACGGCGAATGAAGGTTCCTTTAAATGACGTCATCCAAGATGGCGTTCCTAGGATTCTATCAGCCAATCGGAATTAAGGTAGGAAAATTCCGATTGGTTGATTTAATCAGCCAATAGAATTGACGTTGCATTCTATTGGCTGATCCAATCAGCCAATCGGATTGAACTTCAATCCGATTGGCTGATTAAATCAACCAATCGGAATTTTCCTACCTTAATTCCAATTGGCTGATAGAATCCTATCAGCCAATCGGAATTCGAGGGACGCCATCTTGGATGACGTCATTTAAAGGAACCTTCATTCGTTGTTAGTCGTCGGAAAGAAGAGGATGCTCCGCGTCGGATGTCTTGAAGATGGACCCGCTCCACGCAGGATGGATGAAGATAGAAGATGCAGCTTGGATGAAGACTTCTGCTGGATGGAGGACCTCTTCTGCCCCGATCGGATGAAGACTTCTGGCCGGATCGGATGAAGACTTGTGCCGGTCCGGATGTCCTCTTCTGCCCCATCTGGCTCAAGGTAGGGTGATCTTCAATGGGGTAGTGTTAGGTTTTTTTAAGGGGGGATCGGGTGGGTTTTAGAGTAGGGGTGTGTCCTCTTCTGCCCCATCGGCGCCCGGCTGGCTGAAGACGGCTCAAGGTAGGGTGATCTTCAATGGGGTAGTGTTAGGTTTTTTTAAGGGGGGATCGGGTTGGTTTTAGAGTAGGGGTGTGTCCTCTTCTGCCCCATCGGTGCCCGGCTGGCTGAAGACGGCTCAAGGTAGGGTGATCTTCAATGGGGTAGTGTTAGTTTTTTTTAAGGGGGGATCGGGTGGGTTTTAGAGTAGGGGTGTGTGGGTGGTGGGTTGTAATGTTGGGGGGGTATTGTATTTCTTTTTTTTTACAGGTAAAAGAGCTGATTACTTTGGGCTAATGCCCTGCAAAAAGCCCTTTTAAGGGCTGGTAAAAGAGCTGATTACTTTGTAATTTAGTTTAGGATAGGGAATTTTGTTATTTTGGGGGGGGCTTTTTTATTTTATTAGAGGGCTTAGATTAGGTGTAATTAGATTAAACTTCTTGTAATATTTTTTTTTTGTAATTTAGTGTTTGTTTTTGTAATATAGTTTATTTAATTGTATTTTATTTTAGATATTTGTAGTTAATTTATTTAATTAATTTATTGATAGTGTAGTGTTAGGTGTATTTGTAACTTAGGTTAGGATTTATTTTACAGGTAATTTTGTAATTATTTTAACTAGGTAGCTATTAAATAGTTATTAACTATTTAATAGCTATTGTACCTAGTTAAAATAAATACAAAGTTGCCTGTAAAATAAATATAAATCCCAAACTAGCTACAATGTAACTATTAGTTATATTGTAGCTATATTAGGGTCTATTTTATAGGTATTTAGTTTTAAATAGGATTAATTTATTTAATTGTAGTAATTTTATTTAGATTTATTTAAATTATATTTAATTTAGGGGGTGTTAGGGTTAGGCTTAGACTTAGGTTTAGGGGTTAATAACTTTATTATAGTAGCGACGACGTTGGGGCGGGAGATTAGGGGTTAATAATTGTAGGTAGGTGGCGGCGATGTTAGGGACGGCAGATTAGGGGTTAATAAAATTTATTATAGTGTTTGAGAGGCGGGAGTGCGGCGGTTTAGGGGTTAATATATTTATTATAGTGGCGGCGATGTCCGGTCGGCAGATTAGGGGTTAATAAGTGTAGGTAGGTGGCGGCGACGTTGGGGGCGCAGATTAGGGGTTAATAAGTGTAGGTAGGTGGCGGCGACGTTGGGGGGGCAGATTAGGGGTTAATAAATATAATGTAGGTGTCGGCGATGTTAGGGGCACAAGATTAGGGGTTCATAGGTATAATGTAGGTGGCGGCGATGTCCGGTCGGCAGATAAGGGGTTAAAAAATGTTATTTTAGTGTTTGCTATGTGGGGGGGCCTCGGTTTAGGGGTTCATAGGTAGTTTATGGGTGTTAGTGTACACTGTAGTTAAGAGCTCTATGTTCCGGCGTTAGCCCATAAAACTCTTAACTACTGACTTTTATATGCAGTAGGAGTCTTGGAGGTAGAGGCTGTACCGCTCACTTCTTCCAAGACTCGTAATACCAGCGTTAGCCAAATCCCATTAAAAAGATAGGATACGCAATTGACGTAAGGGGATTTGCAGTATGGAAAAGTCGCGGAAAAAAAGTGAGCGGTACACCTGTACCTGCCATACTCGTAATACCAACGGGCATTAAAAAGCAGCGTTAGGACCCCTTAACGCTGCTTTTTAAAGCTAACGCAGAACTCATAATCTAGGCGTTTGTTTCTAAGCTTACTGGTGAATTTGGTTCGAATTGGTCCCTGGGGAAATGTTCCCTCTCTGCAGCTAACTTTATTCATATAATTTGGAAATGTCCAAGAATTAAACAGTTTTGGTTGAAACTAGAATATTGGGCTACTAAGGCATTGAAGATATCCTGTATGGTGTTTGCACTACCTCATTTACTTTTCCTTTGGAAGACTGCAAAGGAATCACAATCAAATAATAAGATCATAAGTATGGTTATCTTAGCTACTAGATATCGAATATTTAGGAAATGGAAAGGGAAATCTATCCCTAACATAACGGAAGTTAAAAACTTCTTGTAAAAACAATGTATGCTAGAGCAGATGGATACTAATATGAATGATGAACGCGACAATGGACGGTTACTACGTGAAAAGGGGTTTATTGTGGGGGGTTTCGCGTGTTGGGTTTTCCACTCGTATTACAAGTTGAAAGTAAACACGATCACTTGAGCGCAATTGAAGTTAGCGCAACCTCAAAGCTCTGGTTAACTATTTTGCAAAAAAAATGTCACAAAACATCAAAAAACACATTACAAAGTACAGTTACACTCATAATAACACTGTCTGATAATAATTATTCAAAAAAAATATTTCACAACAAGGTTATAAGGGCTCAAATATATGACGTTAGAAAAAAAGGGGAAATGGGCTTTAACATAGAGATGCATACATATACATGTCTAAAGATATATATATATATATATATATATATATATATATATATATATATATATATATATATATATATATATATATATATATATATAGTTGTGCTCATAAGTTTTCATACCCTGGCAGAATTTATGATTTCTTGGCCATTTTTCAGAGAATATGAATGATAACACAAAAACTTTTCTTTCACTCATGGTTAGTGTTTGGCTGAAGCCATGTATTATCAATCAAATGTGTTTACTCTTTTTAAATCATAATGACATCAGAAACTACCCAAATGGCCCTGATCAAAAGTTTACATACCCCAGTTCTTGCCCCCTTTCACATCAATGACAGCTTGAAGTCTTTTGTGATATTTGTGGATGAGGCTATTTTCTCAGATGGTAAAGCTGCCCATTCTTCCTGGCAAAAAGCCTCCAGTTCCTGTCAATTGTTGGGCTGTCTTGCATGAACTGCACGTTTGAGATCTCCCCATAGTGGCTCAATGATATTGAGGTCAGAAGATTGAGATGGCCACTCCAGAACCTTCACTTTAGTCAGCTGTAGCCAATGACAGGTCAACTTAGCCTTGTGTTTAGGATCATTGTCATGTTGGAATGTCCAAGTACGTCCCATGCGCAGCTTCCGGCTGCAAATTTTCCTCCAATATTTTTTACAAACATACTGCATTCATCTTGCCATCAATTCTAACCAAATTTCCTGTGCCTTTGTAGCTCACACATCCCCAAAACATCAGCGATCCACCTCCGTGTTTCACAGTAGGAATGATGTACCTTTTATCATAGGCCTTGTTGACTCCTCTCCAAATGTAGCGTTTATGGTTGTGGCCAAACAGCTCAATTTTGGTCTCATCACTCCAAATGACTTTGTGCCAGAAGGTTTGAGGCTTGTCTCTGTGCTGTTTAGCATATTGTAAGTGGGATACTTTGTGGCATTTGCGTAGTAATGGCTTTCTTCTGACGACTCGACCATGCAGCCCATCTTTCGTAAGGTGCCTCCTTATTGTGCATCTTGAAACAGCCACACCACATGTCCTGTATGTCACCTGAAGTTATTTGTGGGTTTTTCTTTGCATCTCAAACAATTTTCCTGGCAGTTGTGGCTGAAATTTTAGTTGGTCTACCTGACCGTGGTTTATTTTCAACAGAACTCCTCATTTTCCACTTCTTTATTATAGTTTGAACACTTCTGATTGGCATTCTCATTTCCTTGGATATCTTTTTATATCTCTTACCTGTTTTATACAGTTCAACTACCTTTTCCCGCAGATCCTTTGACAATTATTTTGCTTTCCCCATGACTCAGAATCCAGACTCGTCAGGGCAGCACTGGATGAAAGATGCAAGGGTCTGTCAGGAGTCCAGAAACTCATTCACCTTTTATACACACACACTAATTCCAAGCAAACAGATCACAGGTGAGGATGGTTACCTTTAATAGCCATTCAAACCTCTTTGTGTCAATTTGTGTGCATGTTATTAGGCCAAAATCACCAGGGTATGTAAACTTTTGATCAGGGTCATTTGGGTAGTTTCTGTTGTCATTATGATTTAAAAAGAGTAAACACAGTTGATTGATAATAAATGGCTTCAGCCAAACACTAACCATGAGTGAAATAAAAGTTTTTGTGTTATCATTCATATTCTCTGAAAAATGGCCAAGAAATCATAAATTTATGAGACAACTGTATATACAGTATCTCACAAAAGTGAGTACACCCTTCATATTTTTGTAAATTTTCTATTATATCTTTTCATGTGACGACACTGAAGAAATGACACTTTTGATACAATGTAAAGTAGTGAGTGTACAGCCTGTATAACAGTGTAAATTTGCTGTCCCCTCAAAATAACTCAACACACAGCCATTAATGTCTAAACTGTTGGCAACAAAAGTGAGTACACCCCTAAATGGAAATTTCCAAATTGGGCCCAAAGTGTCTATTTTGTGTGGCCACCATTATTTTCCAGCACTGCCTTAACCCTCTTGGGCATGGAGTTCACCAGAGCTTCACAGGTTGCCACTGGAGTCCTCTTCTACTCCTCCATGACGACATGACCAGTATGAGAGAGTGTGAGAGCAATAACACACCTGCTCCCCATTCACACCTGGGACCTTGTAACACTAACGAGTCACATGACACCGGGGAGGGAAAATGGCTAATTGGACCCAATTTGGAAATTTCCACTTAGGGGTATACTCACTTTTGTTGCCATTGGTTTAGATATTAATGGCTGTGTGTTGAGTTATTTTAAAGGGGACAGCAAATTTACACTGTTATACAGGCTGTACACTCACTACTTTACATTGTAGCAAAGTGGCATTTCTTCAGTGTCGTCACATGAAAAGATATAATAAAATATTTACAAAAATGTGAGGGGTGTACTCAAAAATGTGTGTGTGTGTGTGTATATATATATATATATATATATATATATATATATATATATATATATATATATATATATTAAAAGATGAGGATCTGCACTCTCTGGACTTTTAATCAAGTGGAAGAATTATTAAAGATAGTGACGTTTCGGGGATCAAACTCTCCCCTTCCTTAGACCCCCGAGAGTTTGATCCCCGAAACGTCACTATCTTTGATAAATCTTCCACTTGATTAAAAGTCCAGAGAGTGCAGAGCCTGATCTTTGATTATACTTTCTACGTTCCTGTCACCCTGGCATGTTGTTTAAGAGGTGAAAGTGCAAATCCATAGGGACTTTGAGATAGCTATATATATATTTGTGCAAAAAATATCAGATATATGTAGAAATATGTAGTTATGAATAAATAGAACATATTCTTCTATGTGAAGAACATTGGAATGTGAATAGTCATTTTTCCATGTCGGGTTAGCGCACTTGAGAAAATGCAATCGATTTGCACGCGGGAAGGGTGTTATTTATTTTTTTTTTTACTTTTTTTGCTCCATTGACTTCTATTTGGGAAACGATATCACATGCATGATATTCTAAGTACTTTTTTTTCTGCTTTTCCGGTTAGTGCACAAGGAATAACTTTTTGCTTTCAACTTGTAATACGAGTGTAACCCGATGCATGCAAAAAGGTTACTTCTAGCACAGTTAATGCTCGAGCGGGAGCGTTAAATAGAGCTCCACTTGTAATCTGACCCTTAGTTTGGTCACAAGAGTTGAATCAACTACAGCATTTTTATCCGTCTCACATGTATACCCAAGGCCTTGTTGTGAACAACATAAGGAACTCATTACATGACTGGCACATGGAGTGCTTTTTTTTTATTGTGTCTAACATAGAGACTGCAGGGCCAGGGACCTGATATGATGTGGGTATGTGTGTGACAGAGGGGCTGTAGGGCCAGGGACTTGATATGATGTGGGTATGTGTGTGACAGAGGGGCTGCAGGGCCAGGGACTTGATATGATGTGGGTATGTGTGTGACAGAGGGGCTGCAGGGCCAGGGACTTGATATGATGTGGGTATGTGTGTGACAGAGGGGCTGCAGGGCCAGGGACTTGATATGATGTGGGTATGTGTGTGACAGAGGGGCTGTAGGGCCAGGGACTTGATATGATGTGGGTATGTGTGTGACAGAAGGGCTGCAGGGCCAGGGACCTGATATGATGTGGGTATGTGTGTGACAGAGGGGCTGCAGGGCTAGGGATCTTATATGATGTGGATATGTGTGTGACAGAAGGGCTGCAGGGCCAGGGACCTGATATGATGTGGGTATGTGTGTGACAGAAGGGCTGCAGGGCCAGGGACCTGATATGATGTGGGTATGTGTGTGACAGAAGGGCTGCAGGGCCAGGGACCTGATATGATGTGGGTATGTGTCTAACAAAAGGGCTGCAGGGCTAGGGATCTTATATGATGTGGATATGTGTCTAACAGAGGGGCTGCAGGGCTAGTGGTGTGATATGATGCACATTTCATCAGAAAACACTGAGAGTTAATGACAATCAATAAGCCACTAGTTATATCATTATTTTAATACCTAAATACCATGTTAGCTCATGGATTTGTGACTTGACCTATCAGTACACCAAAACATCAATTTCTTTGTTAGGTCAAGGATTTCTGACCGAACTATATACCAAACATCACATTCTGGGTTAGGTTATGGATTTGTGGCCCAAGCTAACTATACACCAACAATCATGTTCCAGGTTAGACAATTAGACCTATGCTAACTGTGCACCAAACAACATGTTCCGGGTTAGGTTATGGATTTGTGAACGGAGTTAACAGTACACAAAACATCATGTTCCGGGTTAAGGTCATGGATTTGTGACCTGATATAACTGTACACATGACCTGATGAAACTTGACATAAAACATTATGTTCAGGATTAGATCATGGATAAGAGAGACTATGATTTCGATAAAGTTTATAAGTGGAATAACTTCAGACAGGGGTTTCAACATCAGTCGTAGGTTTCATAAATCTATTCAGGGAAAAGATACAAAAACACCAAAAAGGTACATTTCGCAGAAACGGACTATGATGTTGAGACCTCTGATCCAGATTCAAGTGAGGATGTGGTTGCACCTAGAAGTATATCAGTGCTTGACAATCCAAGTGGTAACAATACAGAGTCAAAAAACGTTTGGGAGCAAAACCCAAAAGGGGTAGGAGGGGAGGAAGTAAACAAAAACACACAAAACTGGGATCAGACGGGGACACAAACAAGGAAGTATGTTTAAAGAATGTTGTCAATCTTTCAAAGGTTGAATTGAGTAAAATAGAGAGAGAGGTCTTAGGTAGGAGAAAAACCAAGTCCCAGACTTCTCACTTTAGCCTTTTCAGTACCATCCACAATGTAAATAAATTTGTGAGAAAACTCACCCTTAAAAGGCATTTTTCTGGTAACGTGGATGCTGCTGAGCAGGCTGATAGTGAGTGCACCCCTATTAGCGCACAGTCCAACAAAGACTGTTTGAGCTTTAATGAACAATGCTTAGTCTTGGATATAACCGCTTTGTGGAATGAGAGTACCCCACAAGTGGAGGGAGCGTCTAAACCCACTTTTGTACCCATTATGAAGGAAAGTGCATTTTACCCGGTACATAGTAGAAGTAAAAAATTTATGTTTTCCAGCGTACGGTAGAAAGAAAGCTTATTGCTTTGTCTGAGGATATTTCCCTCTAATAACAGGAAGAAAAGCTTTTTCAAGCATAACCTAACACTGGAACAACGCCAAGCAGGGAACTATGTGAATTAAAAGTAAAATATTTTAACATAAAACCGTGTTTTTGACAAAACAGCGCAAAACACGGTTTTATGTTAAAAATATTTTACTTTTAATTCACATAGTTCCCTACCACAATACACATAGTACACATTGTGTAGAGAGACTTCAGGACTAATTTAATCACCTTAAGCTTATATAATTTCTGAATATACTTAAACTAATAAAATATTGTCACTTTAAATTTCACTTTTATAACACAATAATATATATACCTAATCACTATACAAGGTCACATAGATACGTACGATCCCTTAAGCTGGAAACAACGCCCCTATACACTCTCCTATCTAGTCACTTTTGGAGCCACTATTGGAATTATTAGACTCTTTTTTGCAGCCTTTAGTCAGTAATCTTATGAGTTATGTTAGGGATTCTACCCAAGTGCTAAGAATTGCACAGGATATCAGATGGGAACACTTGTATAGATTTGTTACGATAGATGTGGCGTCTCTCTATACCTCCATTCCTCACCAGCAGGGATTAGACTCGGTTTCCTTTTTTTTGGATAATTTTCCAAATTACTCAGATGATTGAGTTTTTACTCACAAACAATATTTACATGTTTGAGGGTTGTTGTTACCTCCAGAGGCGTGGAACAGCCATGGGGGCTAAATTTGCCCCCTCCTATGCAAATCTCTTCATGAGATGGTGGGAGCTGTTCCACGTCTATGGAGGTGACAACCCCTTCAGGACACACATCATCTATTTTGGTCGATACATAGACGATCTGCTGCTGGTGTGGAAGGGATATGAGAGTAGTATTTTGGCCTTTGTGGAATACATCAATACAAATAATGTAAATTTGAAATTTACTTTTGAACAACA
Organism: Bombina bombina; assembly: GCF_027579735.1. Lineage (NCBI taxonomy): Eukaryota > Metazoa > Chordata > Amphibia > Anura > Bombinatoridae > Bombina > Bombina bombina. Next base: position 38,725,197 of record NC_069502.1, read on the forward strand.
TCAACACCAAATCAAATTTTTAGACATTGAGCTCAATGCACAAGTAACCACACAGAGCAATGATACCTGTTTATACAGTAAACCCACAGGTGGTAATACCATCTTGAACTACAAGTCATGCCATCCAAAACATGTTCTCAAGGCTATACCAAAAGGCCAATATATAAGAACAAAAAGGATATGCTCAAACAATATTGCCTATAGAGAAGAATGTGACATTTTGGATCATTATCTGAACATGGCTATCTGAGTAATTTACTTCAGTCCACTATGGAACAGGTTAACCTTATTCCACGTAACACTCTTTTGGAGTATAAACAAAACAAAGTGTCCAGATCTAAACAGTCTGATTGTAGGGATAAACTCATTTTTTGTACCCCATATAGTCTTGAATATCACAAAATTTGCAACCTGATTAGGGAATGTCTACCAATTCAAACAGCAGATCCGCATTAGAGAGAGTGGCGACTAATGGCTGCAAATTTGTTGCAAAGAAAGCCAAAACCATAGGTAATGTGGTGGCTCCCTCTTATCTGCCTAAGAGTAAAACAAGAACCTAGTTGTCACAAAAAACAGGTTTCTTTAAATGCAAATCAAGAGTTTGTAAGACATGTAACTACGTGACAGAGGGTGATTTGTTTACTTCCTTAGTTTCAAATGTAAATAACCAAATTAGACATAATTTAAATTGTAATTCAAAGTATGTAATCTACCTTTTAACCTGTAGGGGGTGCCAGATTCAATATGTGGGTAAAACTAAGAGTTTTTAAAGACAGAGCACCTGAGCACATCAGAGATATTGACGACCCTGATATTTTTACCCCAGTAGCGAAGCATTTTAAGAATATGCATGCAGCAGACTCTTCCTTGGTATCCTTCCAGGTGATAAACCATATCCCTAGCCATAAGAGGGGAGGAGATAGGAAGTATAAATTACGTTTCAAGGAAGCGCAATGGATATTTAATTTACGTACCAGACACCCCCTAGGTATAAATGTGGAATCGGATGTTAATTTGTTTATTTAGCCCTTAATATATTTCCCCCTTTTTTCTATGTTCCTTTAGAGCAAATATGAATTTGGCCTTGTATTTTCAGCACATATTTCATTAGCAATTTAAGCATTCTCTGACATTCACTGTGTGTACTTTTCTAAGTTTATGATATAGACAGGAAGGAGTTAATCTCACATGTGTTTCTAATGTATTGTATACCTTTTAAAAGGCAAAGCCAGAATGTGCAGTTCATAGCGGTGAACAAGTCATTGATTTGTGACCCGATATAACTGTACACATTAGGGTAATGTCATTGATTTGTGACCTGATGTAACTTGACATAAAACATTATGTTCAGAATTAGATCATGGATTTATGAGCTGATCTAACAACACACAAATATAAGGTTCTTTACTAGGACTGGACTTTGTGTCCTGGCCTAACAACACACAAAAGTCAGGTTCCTGTCTAGGATAAGACTTGTGATCTGAGCTATCAGTATAGGAAACATCAGACATAGTACACCAAGCATTATGTTTTAAGTCAGGTCATGGATTTATGAGCTGATCTAACAACACACAAATATAAGGTTCTTTACTAGGACTGGACTTTGTATCCTGGCCTGACAACACACAAAAGTCAGGTTCCTGTCTAGGATAAGACTTGTGATCTGAGCTATCAGTATAGGAAACATCAGACATAGTACACCAAACATTATGTTTTAAGTCAGGTCATGGATTTATGAGCTGATCTAACAACACACAAATATAAGGTTCTTTACTAGGACTGGACTTTGTGTCCTGGCCTAACAACACACAAAAGTCAGGTTCCTATCTAGGATAAGACTTGTGATCTGAGCTATCAGTATAGGAAACATCAGACATAGTACACCAAACATTATGCTTTAAGTCAGGTCATGGATTCATGACCTGAACTAACAAGACACAAAAAATCATGCTCCATGTTAGGCCATGGCTTTGTGACCTGACAATATACAAAAATCAGTTTCCAGGCTGGGATATAACCTGGAACAAAATAGTATTGCGGAGCACCGGATCTTTGTAGAGAAAAACTTTTTATTTCTTAAAACATGAAAAAAGGTTTCAGCAAAACATAACCTGAGGAGCTTGTGTAGGTGTGGGTATCCACGTACCCGTTGGGATATATCCTGAGCTATAAAAAAAATTAAACTTCAGTGGTTGGAGTCAGCAAGGATACTGTAAACTGACCTAAGGCTATACTAAAAGTCAGATGTCAGGTTAGGACAGGGATTTGAGATTTCTTTACTGAATACACAATTAATTTGACCCCAGGTCTCAGGTGTGTGTCCTTGTCTGCTGTGTAACATGAGAGATAAAAGCAAGTAACAAGCCAGCCAAATATGTAACATTGATACCATCTGCACTTACCAACCATGAATAAATCATGTATTCAATATTTTATGTGGTTCTTATACTGTAAATGCTTACTACTGAACTTATAAAGATGATAAATGTGAGGTTTCTTTTTTACTGTCTTGGGGATAGATATACATACACACACAGATATACACATATACACACACAGATATACACACACAGATATACACACACATATATATACATATACACACACAGATATACACATATACACACACAGATATACACACACAGATATACACACACAGATATATACATATACACATACGGATATACACACACGGATATACACGCACGGATATATACATATACACACACGAATATATACATACAGTATACACACACAGATATATACATATACACACACGGATATATACATATACACACACAGATATACACATATACACACACAGATATACACACACAGATATATACATATACACACACATATATATACATATACACACACAGATATACACATATACACACACAGATATACACACACAGATATATACATATACACATACGGATATACACACACGGATATACACGCACGGATATATACATATACACACGGATATATACATACAGTATACACACACAGATATATACATATACACACACGGATATATACATATACACACACGGATATATACATATACACACACGGATATATACATATACACACAGATATATACATATACACACACGGATATATACATATACACACACGGATATATACATACAGTATACACACACAGATATATACATATACACACACGGATATATACATACAGTATACACACACAGATATATACATATACACACACGGATATATACATATACACACACGGATATATACATATACACACACAGATATATACATATACACACACGGATATATACATACAGTATACACACACAGATATATACATATACACACACAGATATATACATATACACACACGGATATATACATATACACACACGGATATATACATACAGTATACTCACACAGATATATACATATACACACACGGATATATACATATACACACACGGATATATACATACAGTATACACACACAGATATATACATATACACAGACAGATATATACATATACACACACAGATATATACATACAGTATACACACACAGATATATACATATACACACACGGATATATACATATACACACACGGATATATACATATACACACACAGATATATACATATACACACACGGATATATACATACAGTATACACACACAGATATATACATATACACACAGATATATACATATACACACACGGATATATACATATACACACACGGATATATACATATACACACACGGATATATACATACAGTATACTCACACAGATATATACATATACACACACGGATATATACATATACACACACGGATATATACATACAGTATACACACACAGATATATACCTATACACACACAGATATATACATATACACACACAGATATATACATATACACACACGGATATATACATATACACACACGGATATATACATACAGTATACACACACAGATATATACATATACACACACGGATATATACATATACACACACAGATATATACATATACACACACGGATATATTCATATACACACACAGATATATACATATACACACACAGATATATACATATACACACACAGATATATACATATACACACACGGATATATTCATATACACACACAGATATATACATATACACACACAGATATATACATATACACACACAGATATATACATATACACACACGGATATATACATATACACACACGGATATATACATATACACACACGGATATATACATATACACACACGGATATATACATATGCAAACACAGATATATACATATACACACACGGATCTATACATATGCACACACGGATATATACATATGCACACACGGATATATACATATACACACACGGATATATACATACAGTATACACACACGGATATATACATATACACAAACGGATATATACATATACACACACGGATATATACATACAGTATACACACACAGATATATACATATACACACACGGATATATACATATACACACACAGATATATACATACAGTATACACACAGATATATACATATACACACATGGATATATACATATACTGTACACACACGGATATATACATACAGTATACACACACAGATATATACATATACACACACGGATATATACATATACACACACAGATATATACATATACACACACAGATATATACATACAGTATACACACATAGATATATATATATATATATAGTATACACACACGGATATATACATATACACACACGGATATATACATATACACACACGGATATATACATACAGTATACACACATAGATATATATATATACAGTATACACACACGGATATATACATATACACACACGGATATATACATACAGTATACACACATAGATATATATATACAGTATACACACACGGATATATACATATACACACACGGATATATACATATACACACACGGATATACACACACGGATATTTACGTATACACACACGGATATATACATACAGTATACACACACGGATATATACATATACACACACGGATATATACATATACACACACGGATATATACATACAGTATACACACACGGATATATACATATACACTCACGGATATATACATATACACACACGGATATATACATATACACACACGGATATATACATACAGTATACACACAAAGATATATATATATACAGTATACACACACGGATATATACATATACACACACGGATATATACATATACACACACGGATATATACATATACACACACGGATATATACATACAGTATACACACATACAGGGAGTGCAGAATTATTAGGCAAGTTGTATTTTTGAGGATTAATTTTATTATTGAACAACAACCATGTTCTCAATGAAGCAAAAAAACTAATTAATATCAAAGCTGAATAGTTTTGGAAGTAGTTTTTAGTTTGTTTTTAGTTATAGCTATTTTAGGGGGATATCTGTGTGTGCAGGTGACTATTACTGTGGATAATTATTAGGCAACTTAACAAATATATACCCATTTCAATTATTTATTTTTACCAGTGAAACCAATATAACATCTCAACATTCACAAATATACATTTCTGACATTCAAAAACAAAACAAAAACAAATCAGTGACCAATATAGCCACCTTTCTTTGCAAGGACACTCAAAAGCCTGCCATCCATGGATTCTGTCAGTGTTTTGATCTGTTCACCATCAACATTGTGTGCAGCAGCAACCACAGCCTCCCAGACACTGTTCAGAGAGGTGTACTGTTTTCCCTCCTTGTAAATCTCACATTTGATGATGGACCACAGGTTCTCAATGGGGTTCAGATCAGGTGAACAAGGAGGCCATGTCATTAGATTTTCTTCTTTTATATCCTTTCTTGCCAGCCACGCTGTGGAGTACTTGGACGCGTGTGATGGAGCATTGTCCTGCATGAAAATCATGTTTTTCTTGAAGGATGCAGACTTCTTCCTGTACCACTGCTTGAAGAAGGTGTCTTCCAGAAACTGGCAGTAGGACTGGGAGTTGAGCTTGACTCCATCCTCAACCCGAAAAGGCCCCACAAGCTCATCTTTGATGATACCAGCCCAAACCAGTACTCCACCTCCACCTTGCTGGCGTCTGAGTCGGACTGGAGCTCTCTGCCCTTTACCAATCCAGCCACGGGCCCATCCATCTGGCCCATCAAGACTCACTCTCATTTCATCAGTCCATAAAACCTTAGAAAAATCAGTCTTGAGCTATTTCTTGGCCCAGTCTTGACATTTCAGCTTGTGTGTCTTGTTCAGTGGTGGTCGTCTTTCAGCCTTTCTTACCTTGGCCATGTCTCTGAGTATTGCACACCTTGTGCTTTTGGGCACTCCAGTGATGTTGCAGCTCTGAAATATGGCCAAACTGGTGGCAAGTGGCATCTTGGCAGCTGCACGCTTGACTTTTCTCAGTTCATGGGCAGTTATTTTGCGCCATGGTTTTTCCACACGCTTCTTGCGACCCTGTTGACTATTTTGAATGAAACGCTTGATTGTTCGATGATCACGTTTCAGAAGCTTTGCAATTTTAAGAGTGCTGCATCCCTCTGCAAGATATCTCACTATTTTTGACTTTTCTGAGCCTGTCAAGTCCTTCTTTTGACCCATTTTGCCAAAGGAAAGGAAGTTGCCTAATAATTATGCACACCTGATATAGGGTGTTGATGTCATTAGACCACACCCCTTCTCATTACAGAGATGCACATCACCTAATATGCTTAATTGGTAGTAGGCTTTCGAGCCTATACAGCTTGGAGTAAGACAACATGCATAAAGAGGATGATGTGGTCAAAATACTCATTTGCCTAATAATTCTGCACTCCCTGTAGATTATATATATATATATATATATATATATATATATATATATATATATATATACAGTATACACACACGGATATATACATATACACACACAGATATATACATACAGTATACACACACGGCTATATACATATACACACATGGATACGGATATATACATATACACACACGGATATATACATATACACACACGGATATATACATATACACACATGGATATATACATACAGTATACACACACGGCTATATACATATACACACACGGATACGGATATATACATATACACACACGGATATATACATATACACACACGGATATATACATATACACACACGGATATACACACACGGATATATACATATACACACACGGATATACACACACGGATATATACATATACACACACGGATATATACATATACACACATGGATATATACATACAGTATACACACACGGATATATACATACAGTATACACACACGTATATATACATATACACACACAAAGAATAGGGGTGGTAGTGGCACACATCCGCTTGCAAATTAACAAAACATTTTGAAGTTGCCTGCAAAAAACTATCGCCTAGATTTAGAGTTTGGCGTTAGCCGTCAAAACCAGCGTTAGAGGCTCCTAACGCTGGTTTTGGGCTACCGCTGGTATTTAGAGTTTTGTAGGTAAGGGTCTAACGCTCACTTTGCAGCCGCGACTTTTCCATACCGCAGATTCCCCTACGCCATTTGCGTATCCTATCTTTTCAATGGGATCTTTCTAACGCTGGTATTTAGAGTCGTGGCTGAAGTGAGCGTTAGAAATCTAACGACAAGACTCCAGCCGCAGAGAAAGCCAGGAGTTAAGAGCTTTCTGGGCTAACGCCGGTTCATAAAGCTCTTAACTACTGTGCTCTAAAGTACACTAACACCCATAAACTACCTATGTACCCCTAAACCGAGGCCCCCCCACATCGCCGTCACTCTATTTAAAATTTTTAACCCCTAATCTGCCGACCGCACACCGCCGCCACCTACATTATCCCTATGAACCCCTAATCTGCTGCCCCTAACACCGCCGACCCCTATATTATATTTATTAACCCCTAATCTGCCGCCCCCAACGTCGCCTCCACCTACCTACAATTATTAACCCCTAATCTGCCGACCGCACACCTCCGCCACCTACGTTATCCCTATGAACCCCTAATCTGCTGCCCCTAACACCGCCAACCCCTATATTATATTTATTAACCCCTAATCTGCCGCCCCCAACGTCGCCTCCACCTAACTACACTTATTAACCCCTAATCTGCCGACCGAACCTCACCGCTACTATAATAAAGTTATTAACCCCTAATCCGCCTCACTCCCGCCTCAATAACCCTATAATAAATAGTATTAACCCCTAATCTGCCCTCCCTAACATCGCCGACACCTAACTTCAAGTATTAACCCCTAATCTGCCGACCGGACCTCACCGCTACTCTAATAAATGTATTAACCCTTAAAGCTAAGTCTAACCTTAACCCTAACACCCCCCTAAGTTAAATATAATTTAAATCTAACGAAATAAATTAACTCTTATTAAATAAATTACTCCTATTTAAAACTAAATACTTACCTGTAAAATAAACCCTAATATAGCTACAATATAAATTATAATTATATTGTAGCTATTTTAGGATTAATATTTATTTTACAGGCAACTTTGTAATTATTTTAACTAGGTACCATAGCTAACTATTTAATAGTTACCTAGTTAAAATAATTACAAAATTACCTGTAAAATAAATCCTAACCTAAGTTACAATTAAACCAAACACTACACTATCAATAAATAAATTAAATAAAATACCTACAATTATCTACAATTAAACCTAACACTACACTATCAATAAATTAATTAAATACAATACCTACAAATAAATACAATTAAATAAACTAACTAAAGTACAAAAAATAAAAAAGAACTAAGTTACAAAAAATAAAAAAATATTTACAAACATTAGAAAAATATTACAACAATTTTAAACTAATTACACCTACTCTAAGCCCCCTAATAAAATAACAAAGCCCCCCAAAATAAAAAAAATGTCCTACCCTATTCTAAAATTAAAATAGAAAAGCTCTTTTACCTTACCAGCCCTTAAAAGGGCCCTTTGCGGGGCATGCCCCAAAGAATTCAGCTCTTTTGCCTGTAAAAAAAAACCATACAATACCCCCCCAACATTACAACCCACCACCCACATACCCCTAATCTAACCCAAACCCCCCTTAAATAAACCTAACACTAAGCCCCTGAAGATCTCCCTACCTTGTCTTCACCTCACCGGGTTCACCGATGGTCCAGAAGAGGGTCCGAAGTCTTCATCCAAGCCCAAGCGGGGGCTGAAGAGTGATGTCCATCCTCCGGCTGAAGTCTTGATCCAAGCGGCGGCTGAAGAAGTCCATAATCGGGATGAAGTCTTCTATCAAGCGGCATCTTCAATCTTCTTTCTTCTGGAGCCATCTTCTTCCAGCCGACGCGGATCCATCCTCTTCTACCGACGCCTACTCGCCGAATGACGGTTCCTTTAAATGACGTCATCCAAGATGGCGTCCCTCGAATTCCGATTGGCTGATAGCATTCTATCAGCCAATCGTAATTAAGGTAGGACAATTCTGATTGGCTGATGGAATCAGCCAATCAGATTCAAGTTCAATCCGATTGGCTGATCCAATCAGCCAATCAGATTGAGCTCGCATTCTATTGGCTGTTCCGATCAGCCAATAGAATGCAAGCTCAATCTGATTGGCTGATTGGATCAGCCAATCGGATTGAACTTGAAGCTGATTGGCTGATTCCATCAGCCAATCAGAATTTTCCTACCTTAATTCCGATTGGCTGATAGAATCCTATCAGCCAATCGGAATTCGAGGGACGCCATCTTGGATGACGTCCCTTAAAGGAACCGTCATTCGTCGGGAAGTCGTCGGTGAAGATGGATGTTCCGCGTCGGCGGGATGAACATGGATCCGGAAGAAAGAAGATTGAAGCTGCCGCTTGATAGAAGACTTCAGCCGGATCATGGACCTCTTCAGCTCCCGCTTGGATGAAGACTTCAGCCGGATCATGGACCTCTTCAGCTCCCGCTTGGATGAAGACTTCAGTCGGATCATGGACCTCTTCAGCCCCCTGCTTGGGCTTGGATGAAGACGTCGGAGCCAGGACGAATCGGTGAACCAGGTGTGGTGAAGACAAGGTAGGGAGATCTTCAGGGGCTTAGTGTTAGGTTTATTTAAGGGGGGTTTGGGTTAGATTAGGGGTATGTGGGTGGTGGGTTGTAATGTTGGGGGGGGTATTTTATGGGGTTTTTTCACAGGCAAAAGAGCTGAATTCTTTGGGGCATGCCCCGTAAAGGGCCCTTTTTTTTTTTTTTTTAAATGAATTTTTATTAAAAGATTCAGAGTGACAGCAATGGTATATATAACACAAATGACAAGGTAAGAATCATAGATCATTATCGTTATAAACAATTTGTGTGGATAATTTCAACTTTTGTTAACAATATAAGAAAAACATTGTCGTCAACAATCATAGAGGGGAAATTAAGGGAACTTATCAGGTTTAAGACAAAAGGTGTAGTATAAGTGTCTGAACCCTTAATGACGTTACATTTTTTAGTGAATCTTTTATATATTTTTCGTTGTTCGTATCATTGACCATCCCAAGTTGGGTGGAAAGGAGTGGGTCAATGTAGGAGTCGAAGAGAAGAAGAAAAGATTAAGACAGATGAAGAGAAGAAGGGAAAGAGAAGGAAAAAAAAAAAAAAAAAAAAAAAAAAGGGGGAAGGTAAAGGGTAGGGAGATATGAATGATCCAGCAAAAATCCGAGGGGGTCAGGGTTTTGTGTTAGAGAGCTCAAATGGTTTTGTTCCATATTGCCTTTATGAATTCGTGTGTTTCCAACCTATGTGTTTTTAGATAATGGTATCTCTCCAGGGAAATCAGGTCAGAGACCATAGATCTCCATTCATCTGTGGACGGGATTGTTTGGGATTTCCAATATTTAGGGATGAGTTTTTTGGCAGCTGTTAACATAATCAGCAATAATGGTTGTTTACCCACCCCTGCCAGTTTGGGCAGGGAAAGGAACATGATAACATTCGGGTCAGGAAGGATCTGGGTCGACACCACATCAGAAATTACTGTAAATGTGTCCCTCCAAAACTGGTCCAGTTTGGGACACGACCACCATATGTGGAAGAGTGTTCCTTCCTCTCCACATCCTCTCCAACATGTGCTGTTTAATGAGGGGAATATCTTGTGGAGTCGGGAGGGGGTCAAGTACCATCGGCAGGAGAGCTTCAAGTGAATTTCCTGAACTCCAGCCGAAACAGATGATTTTTTAATTAAGCGAAAGGCCGTGAGCCAAGTCTCTGCATCAAGGTCCTGATTAAGCTCCCTATTCCATGAGTGTGTGTATGACGGGAGTATCGACATATCAGGGCAATTCAGTATTTTATAAAGTTTGGAAATGAGGTGAGCTAGGGGCGTTGTTTGAATGCATATCTTTTCGAAAGCTGTGGTGGCTCTTCCTATCTCTTTTTTTTGTTTGTGATGATAGATGAAGTGTCGTAGTTGATGGTAATGAAGCCACGAGGAGAAGATCTCCCCGTGGACCTCTGCTAGAGCAGCTTGCGGTTTGAACAGACCGTTCTCCGTAGCAAACTGAATAGAGCCTGTTTTGAGACTATATGTTTGTGCTATCTGCGATCCTAAGCTATGGTAGGGTAGGTCTATGTGTTCAATGAGTGGTGAGAGCGGTGCGGGTATAGTGGAGATATGAGTAGTTGAGGTCAGGATTTTGTCCCAGTCTTCTAAAATACCCGCGGTGATGTGATATAACTGTAAAATCTTAGGTCTTTTGTGAGGCTTGGTCCATGCCAGTGTTGCAACATTATTCAATTTAAAAATTTGCCTATCGATCTGTATCCATGCTTTGTTATTAGTATTATGGGACCATTCAGCTACGTGTTGTAATGTTATAGCTTGTTTGTATGCCGATAGGTTAGGGACTCCTAGCCCTCCACTCTCCCTAGGGAGATACATAGTCTTTTTGGGTATTCTGGGTTTAGCCCCAGCCCAAATGAATTGTTCAAAGGCCCCCTGTAACTGCTTTAGGTACCCTAAAGGAAGATGTATAGGCAATGTTTGCAACAGGTATAAGATCCTCGGAAGGACGTTCATTTTCAGGACTCCTATTCTACCAAGCCAAGATATCGGTTTGTTCCTCCAGACCGAAAGATCTCGAATTATGTCACTTTTTAATACATTATAATTATATTTAAATAGGTCCTGCAAGGAGGGGGTTAAGAATATCCCCAAGTATTTCAGTTTTTTTTGTGCTATGGGAATGGCATAAGTGTTTCTTAAGATTTGTATTGTCTCAGGAGGGGTATTTATATTCAAAAGCTCAGATTTGGTGATGTTTAATTTAAAGTTGGAGGCCAAACCAAAACGGTCTAATTCAGCAAGTAGTTCCGGGATTGAGGTTTCAGCCTCTGTAAGGGAGAACAGGGCATCATCGGCATAAAGAGCTTGTTTGTGTATCCTATCTCCTACCCCAATCCCCACGATTTTCTTGTTATCTCGAACTTTTTGTGCCAATACTTCCATAGAGATGGCAAAAAGTAGTGGGGACAAAGGGCACCCCTGTCTGGTGCCATTACTAATATTAAAGTGGTCGGATAGAGTACCATTAATTCTTATTCTAGCATTCGGAGAGGAGTAAAGAGACATAGTCATATTCAAGAAGGGTTCTGGGATTCCCATCTCGATCATTGCCCGACGCAGAAAAGACCACCGGACCCTGTCAAAGGCCTTCTCCGCGTCGGTCGAGAAAAGGACCGTAGGGGTGCGAGAAACTTTTGCGTGGTTGATTAACTGAAGAATTTTGGTGGTATTATCCCGGGCCTCCCTCCCCGGTACAAACCCCACCTGATCTTTATCAATAAGCTCAGGCAAGAACCTGTTCAGTCTGTTGGCGAGGATCTTAGCTAGCAATTTCATATCGTTATTTATTAGGGAAATGGGGCGAAAGTTTTCCGGCTTGATGGCTGGTTTCCCTGGTTTGGGGATGACTGTAATATGGGCCTCTAGGAGCGACCTGGAGAGGAATGGGTCACTCCTTAAGCTATTAAAGATTTTGAGAAGATGAGGGGACAAAATGTCTTTAAATTTTTTGTAATATCTAGACGAGAAGCCGTCTGGTCCAGGGCTTTTGCCGGAGGGGATGTTTTTAATTGCCTGACTTATTTCCTCTATTGAGATAGGGGATTCTAGAAATGTTTTCGCTTCGTTACTCAGGGAGGGGAGGCAAAGTTCTTTAAAATAATTATCAATAATGTCTTTTTGGTGGAGCGGCTCGTTATGAGGTTGGGGTGGGGAGTTGGGGATATCGATGTTGTACAATGATTTGTAGTATTCTCTAAATGTAGAGGCAATGAGTTTATTATCATGAACCGTTCGACCGTCCTTTGTTTGTGTAAAGGGCCCTTTTAAGGGCTGGTAAGGTAAAAGAGCTTTTCTATTTTAATTTTAGAATAGGGTGGGGCATTTTTTTATTTTGGGTGTCTTTGTTATTTTATTAGGGGGCTTAGAGTAGGTGTAATTAGTTTAAAATTGTTGTAATATTTTTCTAATATTTGTAAATATTTTTTTATTTTTTGTAACTTAGTTCTTTTTTATTTTTTGTACTTTAGTTAGTTTATTTAATTGTATTTATTTGTAGGTATTTGTATTTAATTAATTTATTGATAGTGTAGTGTTAGGTTTAATTGTAGATAATTGTAGGTATTTAATTTAATTTATTTATTGATAGTGTAGTGTTAGGTTTAATTGTAACTTAGGTTAGGATTTATTTTACAGGTAATTTTGTAATTATTTTAACTAGGTAACTATTAAATAGTTATTAACTATTTAATAGCTATGGTACCTAGTTAAAATAATTACAAAGTTGCCTGTAAAATAAATATTAATCCTAAAATAGCTACAATATAATTATTATTTATATTGTAGCTATATTAGGGTTTATTTTACAGGTAAGTATTTAGCTTTAAATAGGAATAATTTATTTAATAAGAGTTAATTTATTTAGTTAGATTTAAATTATATTTAACTTAGGGGGGTGTTAGTGTTAAGGTTAGACTTAGCTTTAGGGGTTAATAAATTTATTAGAGTAGCGGTGAGGTCCGGTCGGCAGATTAGGGGGTTAATACTTGAAGTTAGGTGTCGGTGATGTTAGGGAGGGCAGATTAGGGGTTAATACTATTTATTATAGGGTTATTGAGGTGGGAGTGAGGCCGATTAGGGGTTAATAACTTTATTATAGTAGCGGTGAGGTCCGGTCGGCAGATTAGGGGTTAATAAGTGTAGGTAGGTGCAGGCGACGTTGGGGGAGGCAGATTAGGGGTTAATAAATATAAATAAAATATTAATAAATATAAATAAAATATTAATAAATATAATATAGGGGTCAGCGGTGTAAGGGGCAGCAGATTAGGGGTTCATAGGGATAACGTGGGTGGGGGCGGTGTACGGAGCGGCAGATTAGGGGTTAAAAAAAATATGCAGGTGTCAGCGAGGGTGGCAGATTAGGGGTTAATAAGTATAAGGCTAGGGGTGTTTAGACTCGGGGTACATGTTAGGGTGTTAGGTGCAGACTTAGGAAGTGTTTCCCCATAGGAAACAATGGGGCTGCGTTAGGAGCTGAACGCTGCTTTTTTGCAGGTGTTTGTTTTTTTTTTCAGCTCAAACTGCCCCATTGTTTTCTATGGGGGAATCGTGCACGAGCACGTTTTTTAAGCTGGCCGCGTCTGTAAGCACCGCTGGTATTGAGAGTTGAAGTGGCGGTAAATATGCCTGTACGCTCCCTTTTTGGAGCCTAACGCAGCCCTTCTGTGAACTCTAAATACCAGCGGTATTTAAAAGGTGCGGGTGAAAAAAAGCCAGCGTTAGATACGCGGGTCGTTACCGACAAAACTCTAAATCTAGCCATATGCATTTTTATTAAACTTGGGATCTCTGTAACACAAAATTGCCATATTCTGCTTAGCCAGTGACCAACTTACAAGGTGCCCCAGTGTTGACTGGTCCTAACACTACAATACTTTGATGTTATGGGTTGAATCATTCCTGCTTTTTCTCTTTATAATAGAATGAGACTCCCTGGCTTTATTTACACAACTCCATTACACGTTCCTGAGTACACCTGAGCTTAGCATACAAAAGGAAATGACAAGAGACGATTCAGGCTAAAAGTTAATTGTTTATTCACAAAGTTTCAATAAAATATAGGTATAACATCATCACCATCAGAGTCAGTTAACAGCATTCATCCTGAGCTTGGGTGGGGGGCTTAACCAATGGAAGATGGTCAGATTCCCTTATTTAAAATACAAATACACACAGTTTGGTATAGCACACCTTAAAATGTACTCTATTTAGTTCTTTGGTGTGCGCTCACCATACTTTACTAGAAACTGAGCTACAGGAACCACTGCGGATCTATAGAGGAGCCAGTGTTTGCCGGAGTCAAGTCAGCTGATGACTGTTGAATACCTTTTGGTGCACTAAGAATCATGATATCATGAATAAAACCAACATTTCATTAATATATAATTTAAATATGTGATAAACTCTACAAAGGGGGAGATGAGAGGATTTTTTAACCTCTGAAGTAGAAATGACACTGAATATACTGAATACATTCTTTAGCTGCGGATCCAGACAAAACGCGAGCGTCAGAGGTTTATAATGTTTTGTCAGGGAGGGGTTACATCAAGTGCAATAAAACAGAATGGCCCCCCTGTCACAAGAGGACAATGTAGCTAAATAACACATACAAGAGCTAGAGAACAATGATATGAAGGAAATGCTGTTTGCTTATTATTAAAGGGACACTAAACCCATATTTTTTCTTTAATGATTCAGATAGGGCAGCAATTTTAATCAACTTTCTAATTTACACCTATTATTATTATTTTTTCTCCATTCTCCTTACCTTTATTTTAAAAGCTGAAATGTAAAGCTTAAAGTGAAGGTTAATTTTGACGAATTAGTGCCCGGTTTTGAATAATCCTATTAAAAACAAGAGCACTTTAATTAATCAAAATTGACATTTCAAGCGTTTTCTTCCAAAACTTACCTTTTAATCCTGAGAGCTGCTGCAGCGCTTCCTTCACCCGTCGTAAGTCCTCTTCGCGGGTCCAAAATGACAAATCCGGCTTCATCAAATCACAGCGTTCCCTCAGGCCATGATCTCTCCCGGGGGGAACGCCATGATTGGAGGAAGTCGGATTCGTCATTTCTAACGTATGAAGAGGCTTCCGACAGCTGGGGGAATCAATGGAGCAGCTTTCAGGATTAAAAGGTAAGTTTTGGAAGAAAACGCTTGAAATGCCAATTTTGATTAATTAAAGTGCCCTTGTTTTTAATCGGATTATTAAAAAAACGGGCACTAATTCGAGCCTTCTCATTTTTGGTTGAGAACCTGGGTTATGCTTACTTATTGGTTCGCTAAATGAAGCCACGAAAAAGCAAACGCTATCCAGGATGCTGAACCTAAAATGGGCTGGCTACTAAGCTTTAAATTCCTGCTTTTTAAATAAAGATAGCAAGAAAACAAAGACAAATTGATGATAGGAGTAAATTAGAAAGTTGTTTAAAATTGCTGCTCTTTCTGAATCATGAAAGAAAAAAAATGGGTTTAGTGTCCCTTTAAGTAAAAAGCAATCGCATCACCTTGTAGCAGAACATACAGCTTCTGTTACACAACCTAATTCCCTGATAAATGAACATACTAATATGTTTTATGTCTAGAAACTGGTTGTAGCCTTGTAATAAATACATCCTCCCACAATGGGACCGATTTATCATCGTCATCCACCCATTTATCTTTGCACAAGCAGTTCTTGGGAACTGCTTGTGCAATGCCGCCTCCTGCAGATTCATGGCCAATCGGCCGCTACCAGGGGGGTGTCAACTAACCCAATCGTATTCAATTGGGTTGATTGCTGTCCGCCACTCAGAGCAGGTGGACGAGTTAAGGAGCAGCGGTCTTAAGACTGCTGCTTTTTAACTGCTGTTTCCAGAGAGCCTAAAGGCTTGCGTGGAAGCAGGGGCATCAGGGGCCGTTCGGCCCCTAGATGACAAATCTGTCCTATACATCATGTGTCATTCTAGCAATGAGTATATACAGACAGATAAATCACATAAAGGGTTGTCAATTGTTCTCTTCAAAAATAATAAACAGCTAGTCAGTGACTGGAGAAGAGGGCTGGGTGGTGTCACATAATGGCCCCTCCCCAAAGCACTATTTAAAGGGACATTAAACACTTTGAGATGGTAATATGAAATAAACTATATATATATATATATATATATATATATATATATATATATATATATATATATATACAGTGGATATAAAAAGTCTACACACCCCTGTTAAAATGTCAGGTTTCTGTGATCTAAAAAAATGAGACAAAGATAAATTTCAGAACTTTTTCCACCTTTAATGTGACCTATAAACTGTACAACTCAATTGAAAAACAAACTGAAATCTTTTAGGTAAAGGGAAATAAAAATATAAAATAATATGGTTGCATAAGTGTGAACACCCTTAAACTAATACTTTATTGAAGCACCTTTTGATTTTATTACAGCACTCAGTCTTTTTGGGTATGAGTTTTTCAGCATAGCACTTCTTGACTTGGCAAGATTTGCCCACTCTTATTTGCAAAAACACTCCAAATCTGTCAGATTGCGAGGGCATCTCCTGTGCACAGCCCTCTTCAGATCACCCCACAGATTTTGAATTGGATTCAGGTCTGGGCTCTGGCTAGGCCATCCCCAAAACTTTAATCTTCTTCTGCTGAAGCCATTCCTTTGTTGATTTGGATGTATGCTTTGGGTCGTTGTCATGCTGAAAGATGAAGTTCCTCTTCATGTTCAGCTTTCTATCAGAAGCCTGAAGGTTTTGTGCCAATATTGTCTGGTATTTGGAACTGTTCATTATTCCCTCTACCTTGACTAAGGCCCCAGTTCCAGCTGAAGAAAAACAGCCACAAAGCATGATGCTGACACCACCATGCTTCACTGTGGGTATGGTGTTCTTTTGGTGATATGCAGTGTTGTTTTTGCGCCAAACATATCTTTTGGAATTATGGCCAAAAAGTTAAACTTTGGTTTCATCAGACCAGAACACCTTTTGCAACATTCTTTTGGGAAACTTCAGATGTTTTTTTGCAAAATTTAGCCAGGCTTGGGTGTTTTTTTTTGTAAGAAAAAGCTTCCGTCTTGCCACTCTACCCCATAGCCCAGACATATGAAGAATACGTGAGATTGTTGTCACATGTACCACACAGCCAGTACTTGCCAGATATTCCTGCAGCTCCTTTAATTTTGCTGTAGGCCTCTTGGCAGCCTCCCAGACCAGTTTTCTTCTCGTCTTTTCATCAATTTTGGAGGGACATCCAGTTCTTGGTAATGTCACTGTTGCACCATATTTTCTTCACTTGATGATGAATGTCTTCACTGTGTTCCATGGTATATCTAATGCCTTGGAAATTCTTTTGTACCATTCTCCTGACTGATACCTTTTAACAATGAGATCCCTCTGATGCTTTAGACGCTCTCTGCGGACCATGGCTTTTGCTGTAGGATGCGACTAACAAAATGTCAGGAAAGACCAACTAGAACAGCTGAACTTTATTTGGGGTTAATCAGAGGCACTTTAAATGATGACAGGTGTGTACTGACTCCTATTTAACATGATTATGAATGTGATTGCTTAATTCTGAACACAGCTACATCCCCAGTTATAAAAGGGTGTGCACACTTATGCAACCATATTATTTTATTTTTTTATTTTTATTTCCCTTTACCTAAAAGATTTCAGTTTGTTTTTCAATTGAGTTGTACAGTTTATAGGTCACATTAAAGGTGGAAAAAGTTCTGAAATGATTTATGTTTGTCTCATTTTTTTACATCACAGAAACCTGACATTTTAACAGGGGTGTGTAGACTTTTTATATCCACTGTATATATATGTGTATACGTGTCTGTATGTGTATATGTGTGTGTATATATGTGTATATATATATATGTGTATATGTGTGTGTATATGTGTATATATATATGTGTATACGTGTCTGTATGTGTATATGTGTATGTATATATGTGTATATATATATATATATATATATATATTCATTATTTATTTTGTCCACCTTTCATGTAATTCCATTCTGAAATTGTGAGCTTTTCAGTTCCTGTTAGAAATGGAAGTATAGAACACTGTTATAAATAGGTCACTACTGTGTGCAGCCAATAACTGTCCCTAATTGGCCACAGCAGAGAATGTAACCTAAGTTACAAAATGGCAGCTCCCATTGTTTTCTAGACACTAAAACGTTAGTTATTTTGTCACTATTTAAACAGCTAATGAAACAGAATACATCTACATGTTATTCTCAGACTAATCTTTTCTTTAAATGCTTCATTCTCTCTAGCATTTATTTAGTGTTTAATGTCCCTTTAAGACTCGACCATATAACCCACTCAAACCTTGCCCTAAGCCCTGACATATATAACAAAATAACTAATAAAGCCAGGCTATGGCACATTACAGGGCATCTTACCTCTTCCCCAGCAGCTTCCCCATGCCAGGCTATGGCACATTACAGGGCATCTTACCTCTTCCCCAGCAGCTTCCCCATGCCAGGCTATGGCACATTACAGGGCATCTTACCTCTTCCCCAGCAGCTTCCCCATGCCAGGCTATGGCACATTACAGGGCATCTTACCTCTTGCCAGGCTATGGCACATTACAGGGCATCTTACCTCTTCCCCAGCAGCTTCCCCATGCCAGACTATGGCACATTACAGGGCATCTTACCTCTTCCCCAGCAGCTTCCCCATGCCAGGCTATGGCACATTACAGGGCATCTTACCTCTTCCCCAGCAGCTTCCCCATGCCAGGCTATGGCACATTACAGGGCATCTTACCTCTTCCCCAGCAGCTTCCCCATGCCAGGCTATGGCACATTATAGGGCATCTTAGCTCTTGCCCCAGCAGCTTCCCCATGCCAGGCTATGGCACATTACAGGGCATCTTACCTCTTCCCCAGCAGCTTCCCCATGCCAGGCTATGGCACATTACAGGGCATCTTACCTCTTGCCAGGCTATGGCACATTACAGGGCATCTTACCTCTTCCCCAGCAGCTTCCCCATGCCAGACTATGGCACATTACAGGGCATCTTACCTCTTCCCCAGCAGCTTCCCCATGCCAGGCTATGGCACATTATAGGGCATCTTAGCTCTTGCCCCAGCAGCTTCCCCATGCCAGGCTATGGCACATTACAGGGCATCTTAGCTCTTCCCCAGCAGCTTCCCCATGCCAGGCTATGGCACATTACAGGGCATCTTAGCTCTTCCCCAGCAGCTTCCCCATGCCAGGCTATGGCACATTACAGGGCATCTTAGCTCTTGCCCCAGCAGCTTCCCCATGCCAGGCTATGGCACATTACAGGGCATCTTACCTCTTCCCCAGCAGCTTCCCCATGCCAGGCTATGGCACATTACAGGGCATCTTAGCTCTTGCCCCAGCAGCTTCCCCATGCCAGGCTATGGCACATTACAGGGCATCTTACCTCTTCCCCAGCAGCTTCCCCATGCCAGGCTATGGCACATTACAGGGCATCTTACCTCTTCCCCAGCAGCTTCCCCATGCCAGGCTATGGCACATTACAGGGCATCTTAGCTCTTCCCCAGCAGCTTCCCCATGCCAGGCTATGGCACATTACAGGGCATCTTACCTCTTGCCCCAGCAGCTTCCCCATGCCAGGCTATGGCACATTACAGGGCATCTTACCTCTTCCCCAGCAGCTTCCCCATGCCAGGCTATGGCACATTACAGGGCATCTTAGCTCTTCCCCAGCAGCTTCCCCATGCCAGGCTATGGCACATTACAGGGCATCTTACCTCTTCCCCAGCAGCTTCCCCATGCCAGGCTATGGCACATTACAGGGCATCTTACCTCTTGCCCCAGCAGCTTCCCCATGCCAGGCTATGGCACATTACAGGGCATCTTACCTCTTGCCCCAGCAGCTTCCCCATGCCAGGCTATGGCACATTACAGGGCATCTTACCTCTTGCCCCAGCAGCTTCCCCATGCCAGGTGATGGCACATTACAGGGCATCTTACCTCTTCCCCAGCAGCTTCCCCATGCCAGGCTATGGCACATTACAGGGCATCTTAGCTCTTGCCCCAGCAGCTTCCCCATGCCAGGCTATGGCACATTACAGGGCATCTTACCTCTTCCCCAGCAGCTTCCCCATGCCAGGCTATGGCACATTACAGGGCATCTTACCTCTTCCCCAGCAGCTTCCCCATGCCAGGCTATGGCACATTACAGGGCATCTTACCTCTTCCCCAGCAGCTTCCCCATGCCAGGCTATGGCACATTACAGGGCATCTTAGCTCTTGCCCCAGCAGCTTCCCCATGCCAGACTATGGCACATTACAGGGCATCTTACCTCTTCCCCAGCAGCTTCCCCATGCCAGGCTATGGCACATTACAGGTCACCTTACCTCTTGCCCCAGCAGCTTCCCCATGCCAGGCTATGGCACATTACAGGGCATCTTACCTCTTGCCCCAGCAGCTTCCCCATGCCAGGCTATGGCACATTACAGGGCATCTTAGCTCTTGCCCCAGTAGCTTCCCCATGCCAGGCTATGGCACATTACAGGGCATCTTAGCTCTTGCCCCAACAGCTTCCCCATGCCAGGCTATGGCACATTACAGGGCATCTTAGCTCTTCCCCAGCAGCTTCCCCATGCCAGGCTATGGCACATTACAGGGCATCTTACCTCTTGCCCCAGCAGCTTCCCCATGCCAGGCTATGGCACATTACAGGGCATCTTACGTCTTGCCCCAGCAGTTTCCCCATGCCAGGCTATGGCACATTACAGGGCATCTTACCTCTTGCCCCAGCAGCTTCCCCATGCCAGACTATGGCACATTACAGGGCATCTTACCTCTTGCCCCAGCAGCTTCCCCATGCCAGGCTATGGCACATTACAGGGCATCTTACCTCTTGCCCCAGTAGCTTCCCCATGCCAGGCTATGGCACATTACAGGGCATCTTACCTCTTGCCCCAGCAGCTTCCCCATGCCAGGCTATGGCACATTACAGGGCATCTTAGCTCTTCCCCAGCAGCTTCCCCATGCCAGGCTATGGCACATTACAGGGCATCTTACCTCTTGCCCCAGCAGCTTCCCCATGCCAGGCTATGGCACATTACAGGGCATCTTAGCTCTTCCCCAGCAGCTTCCCCATGCCAGGCTATGGCACATTACAGGGCATCTTACCTCTTGCCCCAGCAGCTTCCCCATGCCAGGCTATGGCACATTACAGGGCATCTTAGCTCTTCCCCAGCAGCTTCCCCATGCCAGGCTATGGCACATTACAGGGCATCTTAGCTCTTCCCCAGCAGCTTCCCCATGCCAGGCTATGGCACATTACAGGGCATCTTAGCTCTTCCCCAGCAGCTTCCCCATGCCAGGCTATGGCACATTACAGGGCATCTTACCTCTTCCCCAGCAGCTTCCCCATGCCAGGCGATGGCACATTACAGGGCATCTTACCTCTTCCCCAGCAGCTTCCCCATGCCAGGCTATGGCACATTACAGGGCATCTTACCTCTTCCCCAGCAGCTTCCCCATGCCAGGCGATGGCACATTACAGGGCATCTTACCTCTTCCCCAGCAGCTTCCCCATGCCAGGCTATGGCACATTACAGGGCATCTTACCTCTTGCCCCAGCAGCTTCCCCATGCCAGACTATGGCACATTACAGGGCATCTTACCTCTTCCCCAGCAGCTTCCCCATGCCAGGCTATGGCACATTACAGGGCATCTTAGCTCTTGCCCAGCAGCTTCCCCATGCCAGGCTATGGCACATTACAGGGCATCTTAGCTCTTGCCCCAGCAGCTTCCCCATGCCAGGCTATGGCACATTACAGGGCATCTTACCTCTTCCCCAGCAGCTTCCCCATGCCAGGCTATGGCACATTACAGGGCATCTTAGCTCTTGCCCCAGCAGCTTCCCCATGCCAGGCTATGGCACATTACAGGGCATCTTACCTCTTCCCCAGCAGCTTCCCCATGCCAGGCTATGGCACATTACAGGGCATCTTACCTCTTCCCCAGCAGCTTCCCCATGCCAGGCTATGGCACATTACAGGGCATCTTACCTCTTCCCCAGCAGCTTCCCCATGCCAGGCTATGGCACATTACAGGGCATCTTAGCTCTTGCCCCAGCAGCTTCCCCATGCCAGGCTATGGCACATTACAGGGCATCTTACCTCTTCCCCAGCAGCTTCCCCATGCCAGGCTATGGCACATTACAGGGCATCTTAGCTCTTGCCCCAGCAGCTTCCCCATGCCAGGCTATGGCACATTACAGGGCATCTTACCTCTTCCCCAGCAGCTTCCCCATGCCAGGCTATGGCACATTACAGGACATCTTAGCTCTTCCCCAGCAGCTTCCCCATGCCAGGCTATGGCACATTACAGGGCATCTTAGCTCTTCCCCAGCAGCTTCCCCATGCCAGGCTATGGCACATTACAGGGCATCTTAGCTCTTGCCCCAGCAGCTTCCCCATGCCAGGCTATGGCACATTACAGGGCATCTTACCTCTTCCCCAGCAGCTTCCCCATGCCAGGCTATGGCACATTACAGGGCATCTTACCTCTTCCCCAGCAGCTTCCCCATGCCAGACTATGGCACATTACAGGGCATCTTAGCTCTTCCCCAGCAGCTTCCCCATGCCAGGCTATGGCACATTACAGGGCATCTTACCTCTTGCCCCAGCAGCTTCCCCATGCCAGGCTATGGCACATTACAGGGCATCTTACCTCTTCCCCAGCAGCTTCCCCATGCCAGGCTATGGCACATTACAGGGCATCTTACCTCTTCCCCAGCAGCTTCCCCATGCCAGGCTATGGCACATTACAGGGCATCTTACCTCTTCCCCAGCAGCTTCCCCATGCCAGGTGATGGCACATTACAGGGCATCTTACCTCTTCCCCAGCAGCTTCCCCATGCCAGGCTATGGCACATTACAGGGCATCTTACCTCTTGCCCCAGCAGCTTCCCCATGCCAGGCTATGGCACATTACAGGGCATCTTACCTCTTCCCCAGCAGCTTCCCCATGCCAGGTGATGGCACTTTTTAAAGGGTATTGTTTACTCACCATATCGTTTTTGCGTTTCCTCCCTGGACGCCCCATTTTCTTTATGGGCCCCCCAACATCTTGCTTTCCATCCTTGCTTCGGTCCTCCGGGATCTCATCTCCCTGCAAACAACAAGTGAACTTGTCAGTAACCTCTTCACAGCAAACACAAGGAGTAAACATTATCATCCCCCTAATAAATCCAACACATAACTGATTTACAAACTCTCATAGGATTAAACAAATGAGACAGTCATGTGTATCCCACACTGTCTGAAGTAATATATACTGTATATATAGATAGATAGATAGATAGATAGATAGATAGATAGATAGATATAGGGAGACATTGTAGTGTATAAATTACATGATTTCATTTGTTAGAGCACATCATTTTGAACTAATCACACAGGAACTCTATGGGCTAGATTATGAGTGGAACACTATTGTTTGAGCGCAAGCGATATTGGGGTTTTGCAGCTGTTTGCACGCAAGTTCAATTCAGCTTGTATAACCCTGTGATCATGTTTGCGCGACTTGTGGGTGTTTTTTTCTCAACTTTTCTCCTTCAATGAAGTCTATGGTGGAATGCAATTTTGCGTTTGCGACTTCTCAAAGTGTATTTGTTACTGCAACGTTATAAACGTGAGAGCGCACACCTTTTGCTTTCAACTCGTAATGTGAATCTCTGAGCATCTAGCGGTTTTAACACTCGAACGCTCCACTCGTAATCTGGCCCTATGTGTTTAACTCACTGCAAAAAGGGGTTAAATACATAAATAAAGTACCACTATGGAGTTTCAGAGAACCTGCTGGTCCTGAGCAAAGACGATAAGCCAATCGACAACTCCACCAATCACTGGCTATGTTCATCTTGGGAGCTGCAGTGCTTGCAGCTTAAGACCAGGACTTTACCTATGTGTTAACTCCCTTGTGGCTATAGATTGTACTTGAGCAATGCTAACATACAATAGCGCTAATAATTATGCTCTCCACATGTATTCTAGGCCTTCATATGGTATAATTGGCACACAAATAGTAGAAAGTTAACTAGCTAACGTCTTTAGCACACTTCCTGTTTAATATGTATGATTTACGCTTCCTTGCACAATAAGGCCAAGTTTATATAGTCGCTGACAATCAGCAGATGTAAAATGATCGCTTCACACCATCCCACATTGACTTTCATGTAGCACACAGTTTACATTCTTTTGTATTATGTTTTACAAGCATTCAAAAAACTCAGTAAGTGATATGCATAAAACAGGCCTTTTCAACATGTTTGTGAGTATCCATTGCCATTATATAGTACATACGTATTGCCTATGCATATGTATTTAGTAGCCATATAGTGAAAAAATACAAAATATGCCGGGCACGGACGAAGAAAAAATATTTAATTCAAAGCACGGAAACAAAAATTAAAAACACTTGTAGGGAAAGGGAAGGGGGACTGACGCGTTTTGGCTTACGCTGTCATCAGACAGCTGTAATCAAAAGTCACACCTGCATATATACCCAAAGCCTGTCTCTGATTGGTTAAAAGGACCTCTCCTGGTACACCTACAATGTTTAATCCCTGATGAACCAATATGACAAACTACTGAATGTATTGTTAAACATAGTAAAGATGTTGCTAAAGTGCCCGGTTTTTAAAAATTCTATTAAAAACAGGGGAACTTTAATTCATCTTACCTTTTAAACTTGACAGCAGCTCCAGCTTCCTCCGGTCGTCGCAAGCCATTTCTTATGTCAGAAATGATGGATAGGTCATCCTCCAATCACGGCTTCCCCCCCTGGGAAATCAGTGTCTGATTCAATGCCGTGATTGGAGGAAGCCGGATTCCTCATTTTAGACCCAGGAAGAGGCTTTGCGACGTGTGGAAGAAGCTGGAGCTGCTGTTAAGATTAAAAGGTAAGTTTTTTTCATAACACCCCTGTTTTTAATCGAATTTTTAAAAACCGGGCACTTTAGCAACAAAATTTACATTCACTTTAAGTAACCTTTTAATTGAAAAGATTATATGGCCTCCATTACATATGCAGCGTCGCCCGCAAAAAAAAGTCGGTTTTTGTGCTGTTTTGCTATCACATATACGGTGTAGCATACAAGTTACGCCCATATATTTCACCCGTCGCTCGCAATTTTTACTCCCATAGGCTAACATGGGACCACGTCGTAAATCAGTATCCAATATCCAAAGTAAGGCCTTACGTGGCGAAAATGGAGAAATCTTACTCCATTTTTACCTCGCCATAAAAGGCAGCCATTGCAGGCTTTGCGCTGAGTATGGGAGCACCGTAACTCCCGAAAATGCCTGGAAAAATAAACTAACACCTAACGCATGCCCAATGTCTATCTACCTGTCAACCGCAATCCCCCACCGCAATAACTAATAAAGTGTATTAACCCCTAAACCGCCATAGCCCACATAGCCTATTAAATGTATTAACCCCTAATCTGCCTCCGCCAACGTCGCCACCACTATAATAAAGTTATTAACCCCTAAACCTAAGTCTAACCCTAACCATAACACCCCCCTAACTTAAATATAATTTAAATAAATCTAAATAATATTACTAATATTAACTAAATTATTCCTATTTAAAACTAAATACTTACCTATAAAATAAACCCTAAGATAGCTACAATATAATTAATAATTACATTGTAGCTATTTTAGGATTTATTTTTATTTTACAGGCAGCTTTGTATTTATTTTAACTAGGTACAATAGCTATTAAACAGTTAATAACTATTTAACAGCTACCTAGTTAAAATAATTACAAATTTAGCTGTAAAATAAATCCTAACCTAAGTTACAATTACACCTAACACTACACTATCATTAAATAAATTAAATTAACTACAATTACCTAAAATTAAATACAATTAAATAAAATAAACTATAGTACAAAAAAAAAACCCACTAAATTACAGAAAATAAAAAAAAATTACAAGAAGTTTAAACTAATTACACCTAATTTAAGCCCCCTAATAAAATGGGAGCGGATCACTTGCTATTGCTGATTATATGTACTGTATAGATAAATGTGTAAGGCTTTGTCATTTTATTGATATACAGTCCTTAGTGCTTATTACTTATTTTATTTTTTTATACTTTTAATAAATTGTTATATGTACCAAATTCAACCTCTATAAGTATATATCTGTTATTTTAAGAGCGGACTAGATATTTTTTCCCTAACCTTACAGCTGGTTATTTACCATTGCATAGATATTCAAGGTATTTTATGTTACAATGAAGTCCAGGCTTACTTTGTTAAGAGGCCCCTTGCATTGGTGAAGAGCTAACAAAGATAAATATCCCACCTTGGTGAAATTGGCAAAACCCTACTTATGCATCTCAGGAACCTTAACACCATCTGAGTGCCTCTTTTCTGCTGTAGGCAAAATAGCTTGGATTTTATTTTAAATATAGAAAAAACATTTTTTAGTACCTCACAGTAGATTTTATTCTCTAATACACTTCCCATGAGGTTTGGGATATGAAATTTAGTGCAGAAAATATTTCTTAAACTTGATGGCGCTCTACTGTCATATTGTGCTGAGCAAAAGCTCCTGGCAGAAAAAGAAAAAACACATTTCCATATTAATATTAAAGAAAAGCAATTTGACGGCTGAAGAGGTCAGACGGGGGGAAATAAAACGCTATACAGACAACAAGCTTCAGAAAATTCCTACAGAAAAAAAGGCCTTAAAGCGCTATGGGAAACATAAAAATCAGAATACTCATCGAGGCACAATGACAAACTCCGTTATTAGATGTCACACTCCCTGATTTTTGTATTAGTTCTGCGTTTTTGTTGTGTTTATCAGTACTATTTAGTTCAGCAGTTTAATGAGCACTGATAGGTTCAGGCGTGCCCAGGACAGGACGCACGCGCTGGTTTTCCCGTATACACACTGTATACTTTCATGTCACATTTCCAAGATGTGACACAAAGTAGCTGGTGCATTATAGAGACTAGTAAATACAGAACCCTATAGAACAGTGATAGCGAGCCTTGCAACTCCAGATGTTTCAGAACTGCATTTCCCATGATGCTCAACTGGACCGAAGAGTGCATAAGCATCATGGGAAATGTAGTGCTGAAACATCTGGAGAGCCAAGGTTTGCTATCACTGCTATAGAACATTACATGACAGGGGGTGAATGTGTCATGGGGAGAGGAGGAAAACTAGCAAACACGGGGAAAAGAGGTAAAAAATAAAGAACCAAATGTAGGAGAATAATGGAGAATGTAGAAAAGATTTAGCTAAAGTAGCCAATGAAAACATAGTATAAAAATAACTTTTTGTTACATCTGTGCTCCTGAGATGACTAATTATCAGCTGTTACCATCTCTGCCCAGTGCATGTTCCTCGCTCGCACTACTCAGTTAATAAAAAGCTTTTTAGTGCTGTTACTTCAGAGAAACTGATGTAACCCTCATTCTCTTCTATACTAGTTACATGTGAGGTAACAATCATTTACACCGATCTGATACTTTCAACTGAAAATTATAGAACTGGCTTCTATAGTGTGATACAATATGAGACGTTAATGCTCTGGCAAATGTTCCAGTATTCATTAAAGA
Source organism: Bombina bombina (assembly GCF_027579735.1). Lineage (NCBI taxonomy): Eukaryota > Metazoa > Chordata > Amphibia > Anura > Bombinatoridae > Bombina > Bombina bombina. The sequence goes on from NC_069502.1 coordinate 38,753,969, forward strand.
GAATAGTGTGATCCAAAAACAGTGTCAGATTAAAGTCAGAAATCTGTAAATATACACGTCTAATAACATACATGTACTAGATCCTAATATACCAATGCTAATAACATACATGTACTAGATCCTTATATACACGCTAATAACATACATGTACTAGATCCTTATGTACACATGCTAATAACATACATGTACTAGATCCTAATATACCAATGCTAATAACATACATGTACTAAATCCTTATATACACATGCTAATAACATACATGTACTAGATCCTTATATACACACTAACATACATGTACTAGATCCTTATGTACACATGCTAATAACATACATGTACTAGATCCTTATATACACATGACATGCTAATAACATACATACATGTACTAGATCCTTATATACACATGCTAATAACATACATGTACTAGATCCTAATATACCAATGCTAATAACATGCATGTACTAGATCCTTATATACACGCTAATAACATACATGTACTAGATCCTTATGTACACATGCTAATAACATACATGTACTAGATCCTAATATACCAATGCTAATAACATACATGTACTAGATCCTAATATACCAATGCTAATAACATACATGTACTAGATCCTTATATACATGCTAATAACATACATGTACTAGATCCTTATATACATGCTAATAACATACATGTACTAAATCCTTATATACACATGCTAAAAACATACATGTACTAGATCCTTATATACACACTAATAACATACATGTACTAGATCCTTATGTACACATGCTAACAACATACATGTACTAAATCCTTATATACACATCCTAATAACATACATGTACTAGATCCTTATATACCAATGCTAATAATATACATGTACTAGATCCATATATACACATGCTAATAACATACATACATGTACTAGATCCTTATATACACGTTAATAATATACATGTACTAGATCCTTATATACACATGCTAATAACATACATGTACTATATCCTTATACACACATGCTAATAACATACCTGTACAATATCCTTATATACACATGCTAATAACATACCTGTACTAGATCTTTATATACACATGCTAATAACATACATGTACTAGATCCTTATATACCAATGCTAATAAGATACATGTACTAGATCCTTATATACACATGCTAATAACATACATGTACTAGATCGTTATATACACAAGCTAATAACATACATGTACTAGATCCTTATATACCAATGCTAATAACATACATGTACTAGATCATTATATACACATGCTAATAACACATCTGCACTAGATCCTTATAGACAGATGCTAATAACATACCTATACTAGATCCTTATATACACATGCTAATAACATACATGTACTAGATCCTTATATACCCATGCTAATAACATACCAGTACTAGATCCTTACATACCCATGCTAATAACATACATGTACTAGATCCTTATATACCCATGCTAATAACATACATGTACTCGATCCTTATTCACACGCTAATAACATGCATGTACTAGATCCTTATATACACATGAGATGCTAATAACATACATGTACTAGATCCTTATATACATGCTAATAACATACATGTACTAGACCCTTATATATACATGCTAATAACATACCTGTACTAGATCCTTATATACCCATGCTAATAACATACCTGTACTAGATCCTTATATACACATGCTAATAACATACATGTACTAGATCCTTATATGCCCATGCTAATAACATACCTGTACTAGATCCTTATATACACACACTAATAACATACATGTACTAGATCCTTATATACCCATGCTAATAACATACCTGTACTAGATCCTTTATATACATGCTAATAACATACATGTACTAGATCCTTATATATACATGACATGCTAATAACATACATGTACTAGATCCTTATATATACACGCTAATAACATGCATGTACTAGATCCTTATATACACACTAATAACATACATGTACTAGATCCTTATATATACATGACATGCTAATAGCATACATGTACTAGATCCTTATTTATACATGCTAATAACATGCATGTACTAGATCCTTATATACACGCTAATAACACATCTGCACTAGATCCTTATAGACAGATGCTAATAACATACAGTAAATGTACTAGACCCTTATATATACAGTACATGCTAATAACATACCTGTACTAGATCCTTATTTACACACGCTAATAACATACATGTACTAGATCCTTATATATATGTGACACGCTAGTAACATACATGTACTAGATCCTTATATATACATGCTAATAACATGCATGTACTAGATCCTTATATACACGCTAATAATATACATGTACTAGATCCTTATATATACATGCTAATAACACATCTGCACTAGATCCTTATAGACAGATGCTAATAACATACAGTACATGTACTAGACCCTTATATATACAGTACATGCTAATAACATACATGTACTAGATCCTTATATACACACGCTAATAACATACCTGTACAAGATCCTTATATACACATGCTAATAACATACCTGTACTAGATCTTTATATACCAATGCTAATAAGATACATGTACTAGATCCTTATATACACATGCTAACATACATATACTAGATCGTTATGTACACATGCTAACATACATATACTAGATCATTATGTACACATGCTAATAACATACATGTACTAGATCCTTATATACCAATGCTAATAACATACATGTACTAGATCCTTATATACATGCTAATAACATACATGTACTAGATCCTTATATACATGCTAATAACATACATGTACTAAATCCTTATATACACATGCTAATAACACACATGTACTAGATCCTTATATACACACAAATAACATACATGTACTAGATCCTTATGTACACATGCTAATAACATACATGTACTAAATCCTTATATACACATCCTAATAACATACATGTACTAGATCCTTATATACCAATGCTAATAACATACATGTACTAGATCCATATATACACATGCTAATAACATACATACATGTACTAGATCCTTATATACACGTTAATAACATACATGTACTAGATCCTTATATACACATGCTAATAACATACATGTACTATATCCTTATACACACATGCTAATAACATACCTGTACAAGATCCTTATATACACATGCTAATAACATACCTGTACTAGATCTTTATATACACATGCTAATAACATACATGCACTAGATCCTTATATACCAATGCTAATAAGATACATGTACTAGATCCTTATATACACATGCTAATAACATACATGTACTAGATCGTTATATACACAAGCTAATATCATACATGTACTAGATCCTTATATACCAATGCTAATAACATACATGTACTAGATCATTATATACACATGCTAATAACACATCTGCACTAGATCCTTATAGACAGATGCTAATAACATACCTATACTAGATCCTTATATACACATGCTAATAACATACATGTACTAGATCCTTATATACCCATGCTAATAACATACCTGTACTAGATCCTTACATACCCATGCTAATAACATACATGTACTAGATCCTTATATACCCATGCTAATAACATACATGTACTCGATCCTTATTCACACGCTAATAACATGCATGTACTAGATCCTTATATACACATGAGATGCTAATAACATACATGTACTAGATCCTTATATACATGCTAATAACATACATGTACTAGACCCTTATATATACATGCTAATAACATACCTGTACTAGATCCTTATATACCCATGCTAATAACATACCTGTACTAGATCCTTATATACACATGCTAATAACATACATGTACTAGATCCTTATATGCCCATGCTAATAACATACCTGTACTAGATCCTTATATACACACACTAATAACATACATGTACTAGATCCTTATATACCCATGCTAATAACATACCTGTACTAGATCCTTTATATACACGCTAATAACATACATGTACTAGATCCTTATATATACATGACATGCTAATAACATACATGTACTAGATCCTTATATATACATGCTAATAACATGCATGTACTAGATCCTTATATACACACTAATAACATACATGTACTAGATCCTTATATATACATGACATGCTAATAGCATACATGTACTAGATCCTTATTTATACATGCTAATAACATGCATGTACTAGATCCTTATATACACGCTAATAACACATCTGCACTAGATCCTTATAGACAGATGCTAATAACATACAGTAAATGTACTAGACCCTTATATATACAGTACATGCTAATAACATACCTGTACTAGATCCTTATTTTCACACGCTAATAACATACATGTACTAGATCCTTATATATACGTGACACGCTAATAACATACATGTACTAGATCCTTATATATACATGCTAATAACATGCATGTACTAGATCCTTATATACACGCTAATAATATACATGTACTAGATCCTTATATATACATGCTAATAACACATCTGCACTAGATCCTTATAGACAGATGCTAATAACATACAGTACATGTACTAGACCCTTATATATACAGTACATGCTAATAACATACATGTACTAGATCTTTATATACACATGCTAATAACATACCTGTACTAGATCTTTATAGACACATGCTAATAACATACCTGTACTAGATCTTTATAGACACATGCTAATAACATACCTGTACTAGATCTTTATAGACACATGCTAATAACATACATGTACTAGATCTTTATATACACATGCTAATAACATACATGTACTAGATCCTTATATACCAATGCTAATAAGATACATGTACTAGATCCTTATAGACAGATGCTAAGTATTGACACACTTACATCCTTGTGCACAAATTAAAGACATGCTTGACCTAGTTTCTTATGCTACCTTGAGAATCCTTCTAGTTTGTGTGAGTGAAAATAAAGCAAAAGAACAGTTCTGATGCTCTGAGAAGTGGAGACCCAGCCAGCTGGCAGATATAAGGAATTCCAGCAGGGGTCAGGAGCTGGATATTAACCCTTGTACTGCCAGTCTGTGTATTGCTGGTGCAGCTGACACTGTAAATAAAGTCACACTTGCTTCGTTGTAACCTTCTGCCAGGCTTAGGGGAGGTGCTGACTGCCACATATAAAGCATCCCACCCCTGCTTAAAGGGACAGAAAACCTTTTTTCTTTCTTTCATGATTTAGATAGAACATTACATTTTAACAACTTTATAATTTACTTCTATTATCAGATTTTCTTCATTTTCTTGTTATCCTTATTTGAATGGCAGAAATGTAAGCTCAGGAGTGTGCACGTGGCTGCAGCACTATATAGCAGCAGTTTTGCAACCATGTTATGCATTAGCAGGAGCACTAGATGGCAGCACTATTTTCTGTCATGTAGGGCTTCAGGCATGTGCACGCTACCTACCTAGGTATCTCTTCAACAAAGAATAACATGAGAATGAAATAAATTTGATAAGAGAAGTAAATTGCAGGAATGCATCAACACATCATGCTGAGCGCTCAGATTCTTGGGTATGCAGGGAGTTCTATGCTATGTAGCAGGATATCCTTTATTATTAGTATCTAATTATCCGGTTAAGGTATCACTAGGTAACGTGTTATGGTATAAAATATAAACATACATCCATATTTCTACATGGCAAATAGATGAATCGGTCCTGTTATATGGACATCATATTCATATCATGCAGGGAAATAGCATTTTTTTTATATTAGATAATGTAATGATGTCAGATGTTGTTTTATGCATATATTGGATCTTGCTTTTGTTATAAATAAAGTATTAAAAAAAAATTGTATTCTCTGTCTGCATCATGAAATCATTTTTTTGGGTTCAACGTCCCTTTAAAGGGACATTACAGCCTAAATTGCAATCCACATGGTTGAATTTCAGTTTTAAATGAAAGCGTTTTTGTAATATACATGTGTTAGCTAGAGCTTTTATTAGAAGCATTTTTGCTGTTTTATAAATGTACTTAAGTATGCACCATGCACAAGCATTTTAAATACAGCACTGTCTCTATAGGCTGGCACCCTATACTCGGGTCTCTATAGGCCGGCACCCTATACTCCTGTCTCTATAGGCCGGCACCCTATACTCCTGTCTCTATAGGCCGGCACCCTATACTCGGGTCTCTATAGGCCGGCACCCTATACTCCTGTCTCTATAGGCCGGCACCCTATACTCCTGTCTCTATAGGCCGGCACCCTATACTCCTGTCTCTATAGGCCGGCACCCTATACTCCTGTCTCTATAGGCCGGCACCCTATACTCCTGTCTCTATAGGCCGGCACCCTATACTCCTGTCTCTATAGGCCGGCACCCTATACTCCTGTCTCTATAGGCCGGCACCCTATACTCCTGTCTCTATAGGCCGGCACCCTATACTCCTGTCTCTATAGGCCGGCACCCTATACTCCTGTCTCTATAGGCAGTCACCCTATACTCCTGTCTCTATAGGCCGGCACCCTATACTCCTGTCTCTATAGGCCGGCACCCTATACTCCTGTCTCTATAGGTAGACACCCTATACTCCTGTCTCTATAGGTAGACACCCTATACTCCTGTCTCTATAGGCCGGCACCCTATACTCCTGTCTCTATAGGCCGGCACCCTATACTCCTGTCTCTATAGGCCGGCACCCTATACTCCTGTCTCTATAGGCCGGCACCCTATACTCCTGTCTCTATAGGTAGACACCCTATACTCCTGTCTCTATAGGTAGACACCCTATACTCCTGTCTCTATAGGCCGGCACCCTATACTCCTGTCTCTATAGGCCGGCACCCTATACTTCTGTCTCTATAGGTAGACACCCTATACTCCTGTCTCTATAGGTAGACACCCTATACTCCTGTCTCTATAGGCCGGCACCCTATACTCCTGTCTCTATAGGTAGACACCCTATACTCCTGTCTCTATAGGCCGGCACCCTATACTACTGTCTCTATAGGCCGGCACCCTATACTCGGGTCTCTATAGGCCGGCACCCTATACTCCTGTCTCTATAGGCCGACACCCTATACTCCTGTCTCTATAGGCCGGCACCATATACTCCTGTCTCTATAGGCCGGCACCCTATACTCCTGTCTCTATAGGCCGGCACCCTATACTCCTGTCTCTATAGGCCGGCACCCTATACTCCTGTCTCTATAGGCCGGCACCCTATACTCCTGTCTCTATAGGCCGGCACCCTATACTTCTGTCTCTATAGGCCGGCACCCTATACTCCCTTCTCTATAGGCCGGCACCCTATACTCCTGTCTTTATAGGCAGACACCCTATACTCCTGTCTCTATAGGCCGGCACCCTATACTCCTGTCTCTATAGGCCGGCACCCTATACTCCTGTCTCTATAGGCCGGCACCCTATACTCCTGTCTTTATAGGTAGACACCCTATACTCCTGTCTCTATAGGCCGGCACCCTATACTCCTGTCTTTATAGGCCGGCACCCTATACTCCTGTCTCTATAGGCCGGCACCCTATACTCCTGTCTCTATAGGCCGGCACCCTATACTCCTGTCTCTATAGGCCGGCACCCTATACTCCTGTCTCTATAGGCCGGCACCCTATACTCCTGTCTCTATAGGCCGGCACCCTATACTCCTGTCTCTATAGGCCGGCACCCTATACTCCTGTCTCTATAGGCCGGCACCCTATACTCCTGTCTCTATAGGCCGGCACCCTATACTCCTGTCTCTATAGGCCGGCACCCTATACTCCTGTCTCTATAGGCCGGCACCCTATACTCCTGTCTCTATAGGCCGGCACCCTATACTCCTGTCTCTATAGGCAGGCACCCTATACTCCTGTCTCTATAGGTAGGCACCATATACTCCTGTCTCTATAGGCCGACACCCTATACTCCTGTCAATTAAAGTTAACTTGAATTGTTTTAAGTTATTAAACTATTGTCTTATATTGTTTACAACATGACAATTGTTAGTGCAATTATTTTGAGTGTTGATTGGTGGCTGTTTTTGGGTATTAAAGTAGCAGATGGCTGTATGGTGCCCCTTACATTTCCAACTCCAGCCCTAGCTGATTCTCACAATACCAATTCACTCCTCTCTGGTCCTCATTTTGGGCTAGATTACAAGTGATGCGCTATTTAGCGATTTTCACTTGCATGCAAACATCACTGCAATTAAACTTTTGACTGGCACTGGTCAAAAGTAAAATGTTTGCATGCGAGCAAAACACAATAGGCTAGATTACAAGTCGAGTGCTAAATATCACTTGCGTGATATTAGCGCTTCACTTTGTAATACCAGCGCACGTATTACAAGTAAATCGCAATGCAAATGCGAGCTTGCTTTCACATTGCGGGGACGCATTGCACTCAAGATGTGAGGCTCGTTCTGATGCCGTCAGAGACGGCATCAGAACCTCAGGCACTGAGGGGGGTAAGTAGTGCAGAATTTTTACATATTAATATTTATATATATGTATGTGTTAATATGTGTATATAAATGTATCTATATATTAACACATAAATATATATATAGATAAGCATATAATATTTACTGGGAACACACAGTTCCCATTGACCGCAATGTAAAGGCACTTTTCAGTGCCGTTTTTTTCCTAAACACCCCACTCCCACCAACTTTACCCCCAAAATACTGCCTAGTGCAGTTATTATTATTATTATTATTTTAAATAGTACTTTTCTTAAATAAAAAAAACTATAATGCCCTCTATTTTGAGGGCATTTTGGGCACTTTTAGAAAATTAACGATAGATCTGATCTCTGGTTAATTTACGGAGCTCTGTATAATCCTTACAATTCTTCCACACAACACTCATTGCAGTCACCTGGGTTATGTGTAATAATCATAGCACATTACAGAATTACACCGTTACACTCCCATCCTCACCCCTCTGAGGCCTGTGTGCTTTCAGAGTACTCACTTCAGACTCTCTTGGTTAAGTATCTGTATTCTAATCTTGTCAGTTGTAGCTGCAGGGCATACATATACTGGGGCTACGCTGCAATTACAGCTGTACAGCATCCTCAGTATTTCTTTAAGCATATTTACATCATTTTGATCAATTGCTAGAATTTATGCACTAAGGTTGCCGGGGGTCAGGCTGTGTGTGTGCAAACAGGTGCTGTGTGATCTGAAACACAATGAACAGTGCAAATCAGGACACCACACCTCAGGGATCCTGGGAGAAACCACAGACTGAATCTCAGTAATGCTCCTTTTAGCTGCAACACAACCGACTAATGGTTTGTACAAACAAGAGAGTTTTATCATGAATAGTGTAACATTTCACCACAGTATTTCACGTGAATCCTTTCGGCAGGAAATAATAACTGTGACCTATGTCCTGTGCTTCCCACTATAGCACCAACCTGTGACATGAAAACAAACTGATATCTTCATTCAGGGGTGCTGACAACATCCAATTAATATAAGCAGCAAAATCTCTTTATGGTAGGTCTGCATGACAGGAGGTCTGTAGGGAGGGCACAGATATTGCACAGACAGACAAGGGAGGAGACGTGCAGAAAATATGAGTTAGAGAGATAGATGTATAAAGGCGAGTAGATGGAAGAGGTGATAGAGAGCTGTGGATGTAAATTTATAGAGAGTAGAGAACTCCAACAATAAGTGAATCAAAACCACAACAAGCCTCAGTCCTGTAATTCTGCACAGCTAGAGAGTTCAGCAGAAACACAGGGACACCACAACCTATTACTGTCACAGATCTTGTCACACACCTTAGTGTAAGTACAACACCAGTGCAACACAGCCGCAGAGTCACTATTACCTAATACTGTCACAGAGCTTGTCACCTTGTTGTAAGGACAACACCAGTGAAGCACAGCCACAGACTCACTGTTACCTAATACTGTCACAGAGCTTGTCTCCTTAGTGTAAGTACAACACCAGTGCAACACAGCCAGAGACTCACTGTTACACTAAGGTGACAAGTTCTGTGACAGTATTAGGTAACAGTGAGTCTCTGGCTGTGTTGCACTGGTGTTGTACTTACACTAAGGTGACAAGTTCTGTGACAGTATTAGGTAACAGTGACTGTGCGGCTGTGCTGCACTGGTGTTGTACTTACACTAAGGTGACAAGCTCTGTGACAGTATTAGGTAAGTACAACACCAGTGCAGCACAGCCGCACAGTCACTGTTACCTAATACTGTCACAGAGCTTGTCACCTTGTTGTAAGGATAACACCAGTGCAGCACAGCCACAGACTCACTGTTACCTAATACTGTCACAGAGCTTGTCACCTTGTTGTAAGGACAACACCAGTGAAGCACAGCCACAGACTCACTGTTACCTAATACTGTCACAAAGCTTGTCACCTTGTTGTAAGGGCAACATCAGTGAAGCACAGCCACAGACTCACTGCTACCTAATACTGTCACAGAACTTGTCACCTTAGTGTAAGTACAACACCAGTGCAGCACAGCCGCACAGTCACTGTTACCTAATACTGTCACAGAACTTGTCACCTTAGTGTAAGTACAACACCAGTGCAGCACAGCCGCACAGTCACTGTTACCTAATACTGTCACAGAGCTTGTCACCTTAGTGTAAGTACAACACCAGTGCAACACAGCCACAGACTCACTGTTACCTAATACTGTCACAGAACTTGTCACCTTAGTGTAAGTACAACACCAGGGCAGCACAGCCGCACAGTCACTGTTACCTAATACTGTCACAGAGCTTGTCACCTTAGTGTAAGTACAACACCAGTGCAGCACAGCCGCACAGTCACTGTTACCTAATACTGTCACAGAGCTTGTCACCTCAGTGTAAGTACAACACCAGTGCTGCACAGCCGTACAGTCACTGTTACCTAATACTGTCACAGAGCTTGTCACCTCAGTGTAAGTACAACACCAGTGCAACACAGCCGCAGAGTCACCATTACCTAATACTGTCACAGAGCTTGTCACCTTAGTGTAAGTACAATACCAGTGCAACACAGCCGCACAGTCACTGTTACCTAATACTGTCACAGAGCTTGTCACCTCAGTGTAAGTACAACACCAGTGCAACACAGCCACAGACTCACTGTTACCTAATACTGTCACAGAGCTTGTCACCTTAGTGTAAGTACAACACCAGTGCTGCACAGCCGCACAGTCACTGTTACCTAATACTGTCACAGAACTTGTCACCTTAGTGTAAGTACAACACCAGTGCAGCACAGCCGCACAGTCACTGTTACCTAATACTGTCACAGAGCTTGTCACCTTAGTGTAAGTACAACACCAGTGCAGCACAGCCGCACAGTCACTGTTACCTAATACTGTCACAGAACTTGTCACCTTAGTGTAAGTACAACACCAGTGCAGCACAGCCGCACAGTCACTGTTACCTAATACTGTCACATAACTTGTCACCTTAGTGTAAGTACAACACCAGTGCAGCACAGCCGCACAGTCACTGTTACCTAATACTGTCACAGAACTTGTCACCTTAGTGTAAGTACAACACCAGTGCAACACAGCCACAGACTCACTGTTACCTAATACTGTCACAGAGCTTGTCACCTTAGTGTAAGTACAATACCAGTGCAACACAGCCGCAGACTCACTGTTACCTAATACTGTCACAGAGCTTGTCACCTTAGTGTAAGTACAACACCAGTGAAGCAAAGCCACAGACTCACTGTTACCTAATACTGTCACAGAACTTGTCACCTTAGTGTAAGTACAACACCAGTGCAGCACAGCCGCACAGTCACTGTTACCTAATACTGTCACAGAACTTGTCACCTTAGTGTAAGTACAACACCAGTGCAACACAGCCACAGACTCACTGTTACCTAATACTGTCACAGAGCTTGTCACCTTAGTGTAAGTACAACACCAGTGAAGCACAGCCACAGACTCACTGTTACCTAATACTGTCACAGAACTTGTCACCTTAGTGTAAGTACAACACCAGTGCAGCACAGCCGCACAGTCACTGTTACCTAATACTGTCACAGAGCTTGTCACCTTAGTGTAAGTACAACATCAGTGCAGCACAGCCGGAGAGTCACTGTTACCTAATACTGTCACAGAACTTGTCACCTTAGTGTAAGTACAACACCAGTGCAGCACAGCCGGAGAGTCACTGTTACCTAATACTGTCACAGAACTTGTCACCTTAGTGTAAGTACAACACCAGTGCAGCACAGCCGCACAGTCACTGTTACCTAATACTGTCACAGAGCTTGTCACCTTAGTGTAAGTACAACATCAGTGCAGCACAGCCGGAGAGTCACTGTTACCTAATACTGTCACAGAACTTGTCACCTTAGTGTAAGTACAACACCAGTGCAGCACAGCCACACAGTCACTGTTGCCTAATACTGTCACAGAGATTGTCACCTTAGTGTAAGTACAACACCAGTGCAGCACAGCCGGAGAGTCACTGTTACCTAATACTGTCACAGAACTTGTCACCTTAGTGTAAGTACAACACCAGTGCAGCACAGCCACACAGTCACTGTTGCCTAATACTGTCACAGAACTTGTCACCTTAGTGTAAGTACAACACCAGTGCAGCACAGCCGCACAGTCACTGTTACCTAATACTGTCACAGAACTTGTCACCTTAGTGTAAGTACAACACCAGTGCAGTACAGCCACACAGTCACTGTTACCTAATACTGTCACAGAGCTTGTCACCTTAGTGTAAGTAAAACACCAGTGCAGTACAGCCACACAGTCACTGTTACCTAATACTGTCACAGAGCTTGTCACCTTAGTGTAAGTACAACACCAGTGCAACACAGCCGCAGAGTCACCATTACCTAATACTGTCACAGAGCTTGTCACCTTAGTGTAAGTACAACACCAGTGCAGCACAGCCGCACAGTCACTGTTACCTAATACTGTCACAGAGCTTGTCACCTTAGTGTAAGTACAACACCAGTGCAGCAAAGCCGCAGAGTCACCATTACCTAATACTGTCACAGAGCTTGTCACCTCAGTGTAAGTACAATACCAGTGCAGCACAGCCGCACAGTCACTGTTACCTAATACTGTCACAGAACTTGTCACCTTAGTGTAAGTACAACACCAGTGCAGCACAGCCACACAGTCACTGTTGCCTAATACTGTCACAGAATTTGTCACCTTAGTGTAAGTACAACACCAGTGCAGCACAGCCGCACAGTCACTGTTACCTAATACTGTCACAGAACTTGTCACCTTAGTGTAAGTACAACACCAGTGCAACACAGCCACAGACTCACTGTTACCTAATACTGTCACAGAACTTGTCACCTTAGTGTAAGTACAACACCAGTGCAGCACAGCCGCACAGTCACTGTTACCTAATACTGTCACAGACCTTGTCACCTTAGTGTAAGTACAACACCAGTGCAACACAGCCACAGACTCACTGTTACCTAATACTGTCACAGAACTTGTCTCCTTAGTGTAAGTACAACACCAGTGCAGCACAGCCGCAGACTCACTGTTACCTAATACTGTCACAGAGCTTGTCACCTCAGTGTAAGTACAACACAAGTGCAGCACAGCCACACAGTCACTGTTACCTAATACTGTCACAGAGCTTGTCTCCTTAGTGAAAGTACAACACCAGTGCAACACAGCCAGAGACTCACTGTTACACTAAGGTGACAAGTTCTGTGACAGTATTAGGTAACAGTGAGTCTCTGGCTGTGTTGCACTGGTGTTGTACTTACACTAAGGTGACAAGTTCTGTGACAGTATTAGGTAACAGTGACTGTGCGGCTGTGCTGCACTGGTGTTGTACTTACACTAAGGTGACAAGCTCTGTGACAGTATTAGGTAAGTACAACACCAGTGCAGCACAGCCGCACAGTCACTGTTACCTAATACTGTCACAGAGCTTGTCACCTCAGTGTAAGTACAACACCAGTGCAACACAGCCACAGAGTCACCGCTACCTAATACTGTCACAGAACTTGTCACCTTAGTGTAAGTACAACACCAGTGCAGCACAGCCGCAGACTCACTGTTACCTAATACTGTCACAGAACTTGTCACCTTAGTGTAAGTACAACACCAGTGCAGCACAGCCGCACAGTCACTGTTACCTAATACTGTCACAGAACTTGTCACCTTAGTGTAAGTACAACACCAGTGCAACACAGCCACAGACTCACTGTTACCTAATACTGTCACAGAGCTTGTCACCTTAGTGTAAGTACAACACCAGTGCAGCACATCCGCACAGTCACTGTTACCTAATACTGTCACAGAACTTGTCACCTTAGTGTAAGTACAACACCAGTGCAGCACAGCCACAGACTCACTGTTACCTAATACTGTCACAGAGCTTGTCACCTTAGTGTAAGTACAACACCAGTGCAGCACAGCCGCACAGTCACTGTTACCTAATACTGTCACAGAACTTGTCACCTTAGTGTAAGTACAACACCAGTGCAGCACAGCCACAGACTCACTGTTACCTAATACTGTCACAGAGCTTGTCACCTCAGTGTAAGTACAACACCAGTGCAGCACAGCCACGGAGTCACTGCTACCTAATACTGTCACAGAGCTTGTCACCTTAGTATAAGTTCAACACAAGTGCAGCACAGCTACAGACTCACTGTTACCTAATACTGTCACAGAACTTGTCACCTCAGTGTAAGTACAACACCAGTGCAGCACAGCCACGGAGTCACTGCTACCTAATACTGTGACAGAACTTGTCACCTTAGTGTAAGTACAACACCAGTGCAGCACAGCCACAGAGTCACTGTTACCTAATACTGTCACAGATCTTGTCACCTTAGTATAAGTTCAACACAAGTGCAGCACAGCTACAGACTCACTGTTACCTAATACTGTCACAGAACTTGTCACCTCAGTGTAAGTACAACACCAGTGCAGCACAGCCACACAGTCACTGTTACCTAATACTGTCACAGAGCTTGTCACCTCAGTGTAAGTACAACACCAGTGCAGTACAGCCACACAGTCACTGTTACCTAATACTGTCACAGAACTTGTCACCTCAGTGTAAGTACAACACCAGTGCAGTACAGCCACACAGTCACTGTTACCTAATACTGTCACAGAGCTTGTCACCTCAGTGTAAGTACAACACCAGTGCAGCACAGCCGTACAGTCACTATTACCTAATACTGTCACAGAGCTTGTCACCTTAGTGTAAGTACAACACCAGTGCAGCACAGCCGCACAGTCACTGTTACCTAATACTGTCACAGAGCTTGTCACCTCAGTGTAAGTACAACACCAGTGCAGAACAGCCGCACAGTCACTGTTACCTAATACTGTCACAGAGCTTGTCACCTTAGTATAAGTACAACACCAGTGCAGCACAGCCACAGACTCACTGTTACCTAATACTGTCACAGAGCTTGTCACCTTAGTGTAAGTACAACACCAGTGCAGCACAGCCGCACAGTCACTGTTACCTAATACTGTCACAGAGCTTGTCACCTCAGTGTAAGTACAACACCAGTGCTGCACAGCCGTACAGTCACTGTTACCTAATACTGTCACAGAGCTTGTCACCTCAGTGTAAGTACAACACCAGTGCAGCACAGCTACACAGTCACTGTTGCCTAATACTGTCACAGAGCTTGTCACCTTAGTGTAAGTACAACACCAGTGCAGCACAGCCGCACAGTCACTGTTACCTAATACTGTCACAGAGCTTGTCACCTCAGTGTAAGTACAACACCAGTGCAGCACAGCCACACAGTCACTGTTGCCTAATACTGTCACAGAGCTTGTCACCTTAGTGTAAGTACAACACCAGTGCAGCACAGCCGCACAGTCACTGTTACCTAATACTGTCACAGAGCTTGTCATCTCAGTGTAAGTACAACACCAGTGCAGCACAGCCGCACAGTCACTGTTACCTAATACTGTCACTGAACTTGTCACCTCAGTGTAAGTACAACACCAGTGCAGCACAGCCGCACAGTCACTGTTACCTAATACTGTCACAGAGCTTGTCACCTTAGTGTAAGTACAACACCAGTGCAGCACAGCCGCACAGTCACTGTTACCTAATACTGTCACAGAACTTGTCACCTCAGTGTAAGTACAACACCAGTGCAGCACAGCCGCACAGTCACTGTTACCTAATACTGTCACAGAGCTTGTCACCTTAGTGTAAGTACAACACCAGTGCAGTACAGCCACACAGTCACTGTTACCTAATACTGTCACAGAGCTTGTCACCTCAGTGTAAGTACAACACCAGTGCAGCACAGCCGCACAGTCACTGTTACCTAATACTGTCACAGAACTTGTCACCTTAGTGTAAGTACAACACCAGTGCAGCACAGCCGCACAGTCACTGTTACCTAATACTGTCACAGAACTTGTCACCTTAGTGTAAGTACAACACCAGTGCAACACAGCCACAGACTCACTGTTACCTAATACTGTCACAGAGCTTGTCACCTTAGTGTAAGTACAACACCAGTGCAGCACAGCCGCACAGTCACTGTTACCTAATACTGTCACAGAACTTGTCACCTTAGTGTAAGTACAACACCAGTGCAGCACAGCCACAGACTCACTGTTACCTAATACTGTCACAGAGCTTGTCACCTTAGTGTAAGTACAACACCAGTGCAGCACAGCCGCACAGTCACTGTTACCTAATACTGTCACAGAACTTGTCTCCTTAGTGTAAGTACAACACCAGTGCAGCACAGCCGCACAGTCACTGTTACCTAATACTGTCACAGAACTTGTCACCTTAGTGTAAGTACAACACCAGTGCTGCACAGCCGGAGAGTCACCATTACCTAATACTGTCACAGAGCTTGTCACCTCAGTGTAAGTACAACACCAGTGCAGCACAGCCGCACAGTCACTGTTACCTAATACTGTCACAGAGCTTGTCACCTTAGTGTAATTACAACACCAGTGCAGCACAGCCGGAGAGTCACTGTTACCTAATACTGTCACAGAGCTTGTCACCTTAGTGTAAGTACAACACCAGTGCAGCACAGCCACAGACTCACTGTTACCTAATACTGTCACAGAGCTTGTCACCTCAGTGTAAGTACAACACAAGTGCAGCACAGCCGCACAGTCACTGTTACCTAATACTGTCACAGAGCTTGTCACCTCAGTGTAAGTACAACACCAGTGCTGCACAGCCGTACAGTCACTGTTACCTAATACTGTCACAGAACTTGTCACCTCAGTGTAAGTACAACACCAGTGCAGCACAGCCGCACAGTCACTGTTACCTAATACTGTCACAGAGCTTGTCACCTTAGTGTAAGTACAACACCAGTGCAGCACAGCCGCACAGTCACTGTTACCTAATACTGTCACAGAGCTTGTCACCTTAGTGTAAGTACAACACCAGTGCAGCACAGCTACACAGTCACTGTTGCCTAATACTGTCACAGAGCTTGTCACCTCAGTGTAAGTACAACACCAGTGCAGCACAGCCGCACAGTCACTGTTACCTAATACTGTCACAGAGCTTGTCACCTAAGTGTAAGTACAACATCAGTGCAGCACAGCCGGAGAGTCACTGTTACCTAATACTGTCACAGAGCTTGTCACCTCAGTGTAAGTACAACACCAGTGAAGCACAGCCACAGACTCACTGTTACCTAATACTGTCACAGAACTTGTCACCTTAGTGTAAGTACAACACCAGTGAAGCACAGCCACAGACTCACTGTTACCTAATACTGTCACAGAACTTGTCACCTCAGTGTAAGTACAACACCAGTGAAGCACAGCCACAGACTCACTGTTACCTAATACTGTCACAGAACTTGTCACCTCAGTGTAAGTACAACACCAGTGCAGCACAGCCGCACAGTCACTGTTACCTAATACTGTCACAGAGCTTGTCACCTTAGTGTAAGTACAACACCAGTGAAGCACAGCCGTACAGTCACTGTTACCTAATACTGTCACAGAGCTTGTCACCTTAGTGTAAGTACAACACCAGTGAAGCACAGCCACAGACTCACTGTTACCTAATACTGTCACAGAGCTTGTCACCTCAGTGTAAGTACAACACCAGTGCAGCACAGCCACAGAGTCACCGCTACCTAATACTGTCACAGAGCTTGTCACCTTAGTGTAAGTACAACACCAGTGAAGCACAGCCGTACAGTCACTGTTACCTAATACTGTCACAGAGGTTGTCACCTTAGTGTAAGTACAACACCAGTGAAGCACAGCCACAGACTCACTGTTACCTAATACTGTCACAGAGCTTGTCACCTTAGTGTAAGTACAACACCAGTGCAGCACAGCCACAGAGTCACTGCTACCTAATACTGTCACAGAGCTTGTCACCTTAGTGTAAGTACAACACCAGTGCAGCACAGCCGCACAGTCACTGTTACCTAATACTGTCACAGAGCTTGTCACCTTAGTGTAAGTACAACACCAGTGCAGCACAGCCGCACAGTCACTGTTACCTAATACTGTCACAGAGCTTGTCACCTTAGTGTAAGTACAACACCAGTGCAGCACAGCCGGAGAGTCACTGTTACCTAATACTGTCACAGAGCTTGTCACCTCAGTGTAAGTACAACACCAGTGCAGCACAGCCGCACAGTCACTGTTACCTAATACTGTCACAGAGCTTGTCACCTCAGTGTAAGTACAACACCAGTGCAGCACAGCCACGGAGTCACTGCTACCTAATACTGTCACAGACCTTGTCACCTTAGTGTAAGTACAACACCAGTGCAGCACAGCCACGGAGTCACTGTTACCTAATACTGTCACAGAGCTTGTCACCTTAGTGTAAGTACAACACCAGTGCAGCACAGCCGCACAGTCACTGTTACCTAATACTGTCACAGAGCTTGTCACCTCAGTGTAAGTACAACACCAGTGCAGCACAGCCGCACAGTCACTGTTACCTAATACTGTCACAGAGCTTGTCACCTTAGTGTAAGTACAACACCAGTGCAACACAGCCGCACAGTCACTGTTACCTAATACTGTCACAGAGCTTGTCACCTTAGTGTAAGTACAACACCAGTGCAGCACAGCCGGAGAGTCACTGTTACCTAATACTGTCACAGAACTTGTCACCTTAGTGTAAGTACAACACCAGTGCAGTACAGCCGCACAGTCACTGTTACCTAATACTGTCACAGAGCTTGTCACCTTAGTGTAAGTACAACACCAGTGCAGCACAGCCGCACAGTCACTGTTACCTAATACTGTCACAGAACTTGTCACCTCAGTGTAAGTACAACACCAGTGCAACACAGCCACAGACTCACTGTTACCTAATACTGTCACAGAGCTTGTCACCTTAGTGTAAGTACAACACCAGTGCAGCACAGCCGGAGAGTCACTGTTACCTAATACTGTCACAGAGCTTGTCACCTTAGTGTAAGTACAACACCAGTGCAGCACAGCCGCACAGTCACCATTACCTAATACTGTCACAGAACTTGTCACCTTAGTGTAAGTACAACACCAGTGCAGCACAGCCCCAGAGTCACCGCTACCTAATACTGTCACAGAGCTTGTCACCTCAGTGTAAGTACAACACCAGTGCAGCACAGCCGCAGACTCACTGTTACCTAATACTGTCACAGAACTTGTCTCCTTAGTGTAAGTACAACACCAGTGCAGCACAGCCGGAGAGTCACTGTTACCTAATACTGTCACAGAGCTTGTCACCTCAGTGTAAGTACAACACCAGTGCAGCACAGCCGCACAGTCACTGTTACCTAATACTGTCACAGAGCTTGTCACCTCAGTGTAAGTACAACACCAGTGCAGCACAGCCACAGACTCACTGTTACCTAATACTGTCACAGAGCTTGTCACCTCAGTGTAAGTACAACACCAGTGCAGCACAGCTACAGGATCACCCACTGAGCTGGTGCTTTGTACTCTCCTTCCACTTCATGCTGCAGCTAAATGAAAGAAATCAAGACACAAACTGGTGAATGAGGGAAAGTGGGGTAGAGCTATTAGATTACCATACTGAGAAACGGTTCTGTAGGGGTTAAATACACGCACCTTGTTTTTATTAAAATGAATAAATACAGAGCACATACAAATGTCCTTTATCTTATTCAGTGCCCAGCCTTTTTCTGCACGATCACTGTCTTGCTAAATGCCACTGTACATACTCTATCACTGCTATAAGACAAGCCTGGACAGCAAATGTTCTTCTGGCAGACGCAAACCCCTTTAACTGATGGGATCTAGGTGGGGTGGTAACCTGAGAGCTTTATGGCCATGGTGAGATTCATAGTGAATTTAACAAAAGCACAGAACATCTGTCTGGGACCCCTGCCCAGACCCTTCTCTGCTTTTTATTTTTTTACATTTTCCTTAGGTTTTTGTCTTAACCCTTTCATTGCAATGTTCAACAGTAAATGGTTTAACCACTTGGTTATGCATCTACTGTATTTTACCATAGTCAAAAGGTAAATACCTTACACCATAGGTTATATGTTCTAAATTAGTGATATGCTACAGAGTCAGAGCCCTCAGCTGAGTAACAAGAAATAAAGGATGAACATGAAAAGAATATTCTTCTGGAAGCAGATCATCCAATAGCTCAGCATGCTGAAGGATGTTCCTAGTTTAGGACTTCTGTCTGTCCCTCCACTTTCCCTTACCTTTATATGTCCCAGTTTTAAAAAGTGAAACAGGTGCCACTTATACACATGCATGAATCAAGCCAGTACAAGGTTATCCTAGAAGAAAACTTGCTTCCTTCTGCTCTGACAATGTTCCCCAAATCTGAGGATTGGTTTTCCATCAATACAATGCTCCATGCCACACAGCCAGGTCAATCAAGGTGTGGATGGAGGACCACCAGCTCAAGACCCTGTCATGGCCAGCCCAATCTCCGGACCTGAACCCCATTGAAAACCTCTGGAATGTGATCAAGAGGAAGATGAATGGTCACAAGCTGTCAAACAAAGCCGAGCTGCTTTTATTATTATTATTATTATCGGTTATTTGTAGAGCACCAACAGATTCCGCGTCGCTATAAACATAGGCCGTATACAAAGTAGCAATTATAGGGATTAAATGGGTAGAGGGCTCTGCCTAGAGTCGCACTGTTGTAGTCAGCTCTTGTGAAGGTGATCTGCAAGCAGTTGAGCTCTTAGGCTTACATTCTAAGGGGGTTCATGGGGGATAGCAATGGAGGAGAGGAACTGGTATTAGGAAAGGTTAGCATAGGTTGTATGCCTCCCTGAACAGAAGAGTCTTTAGGGAGTGCTTGAAGCTGTTAAAACTAGGGGAGAGTCTTGTGGAGCAAGGCAGAGAGTTCCACAAGATGGCAGCCAGTCTGAAGAAGTCCTGTAAACGGGAATGTGAGGAAGTAACAAGAGAGGAGGAGAGTAGGAGGTCATGAGCAGAGCGAAGGGGACAGGAGGAAGAGTATTTGGAGGCAAGGTCGGAGATGTAGGGGGGGGGAAGCAGTGCAGTTGAGTGCTTTGTGTGTCAGTCAGAATTTTGTGTTTAATCCTGGAGTCAAGAGGAAGCCAGTGAAGGGATTGGCAGAGAGGTGCCACAGATGAAGGGTGACGTGTAAGGAAGATGAGCCTGGCAGAGGCATTCATTATGGATTGTAAAGGAGCTAGGCAGCAGCTGGGGAGACTAGAGAGGACGGAGTTGCAGTTGTCAAGGCGGGAAAGGGTGAGAGAGTGGATTAGAATCTTAGTTGTGTCTTGTGTAAGGAAATGTCTAATTTTAGAGATGTATTTAAGGTGGAAGCGGCAGGATTAAGCCAAGGCCTGAATGTGAATCATACATTGGGCTTTACCTGGGTAATGCTAGCAAAACACACCAACAGTAAATGAAACATTTTTATTCATGAAAAATGTTTTCCCCTGCTGTTAACACCACGTTTTTATTTACAAAAATAGTTAAAATAGTTTTGTTATTTTTATAGATTTATATACTCTCTAACAATCAATCAATATATATATAATATATGCAGCGCTTTTCAAATAAATGGTAATAATATTTTCTTCTGAGTGAACAACGTTATTTCAACTGATTCTTAATGCAACTTCAACTTTGCACACTTTACTTAGTGCACCTTCAGGTAAACTCTCAAGTGAAAGCCACAACACGGTTTTATAGCGAGTCCCATAGCAAAATAGCAAAGGAATGCTTCAGTATCAGAACTCAGTATTCAGCTCTTTTGCTGTGACATTGCCGGAATTTGAAATCTGATGGAGCAAGTTACTACTTGTTTTATCCAAGTAATTCTAACAAACATATCATTGGATCTTCTCCTTGTCCTCAGATTGTTAAACCACAACCGTTACAATATATTTGTGAGTTCTTCTTCAGACGGGCGGACATCATACATCTTATGGAGTGAGTATATTGCACTCTTATTAATTGGCTTATACATGCACATCAAGCCTGTTTCTTTTTGCCATTAGGTTTAGAAGGTTTAAATATATCCACATACATCTTACTAAGATCTGCGCCATCTACCATCGAAATCAGCCGTCTACAACTAAAGAGAGTATCAGTTATCAGTCCATTTGTATCAGATTGTTGTTCTTTTTTTACCAGATTGTTGTTCTTTTTTTACCAGATTGTTTTTTTACCATCTTACAATATCTGTACATTGTTTCTTTTGCACAATATCCAATAAAGGCTACATTATTCCCCATGGCAGTATGATGCATTTCCTTTTTTTGTTACTTGTTCCTGATGTTTCTATTGGAAGGCTTGTTGCACTGGGTTATTTTCAAGTATTGTTGCCAGGTGTCCAGTATTCAGTCAGATAGTCCAGAATTCAGTCAGACAGTCCAGTATTAAATGTGACAGTCCAGTATTTAATCAGACATTCCAGTATTCAATCAAACTGTCCAGTATTCAGTCACACCATACAGTATTCAGTCAGACAGTCTAGTATTCAATCAGACAGTCAAGTATTCAATCAGCCATTTGAGTATTCAATCAGACAATCCATTATTCAGACTATCCTGTATTCATTCAGACAGTCCCGTATTTAGTTAGACAGTCCCGTATTCAATCAGAAAGTCCAGTATTCAGTCAGACAGTCCCATATTTAGTCAGATAGTCCAGTAGTCAGACAGTCAAATATTCAATCAGACAATCCTGTATTCAGTTAGACAATCTAGTATTCAGTCAGACAGTCCAGTATTCAGTCAGACAGTCCTGTATTCAAATACTTAATGGAACAATCCAGTATTCAGTCAGATAATCCAGTATTCAGTCAGACAATCCCGTATTCAGTCAGACAGTCCCGTATTCAATCAGAAAGTCCGTATTCAGTCAGACAGTCCCCTATTCAGTCAGACAGTCCAGTATTCAATTAAACTGTCCCATATTTAGTCAGACAGTCCCATATTCAGCCAGACAGTCCCATATTCAGACAGTCCCGTATTCAATCAGTCAAGTATTCAATCAGACAGTCCCGTATTCAGTCAGACAGTCCTGTATTCATCCAGACAGTCACATATTAAGCCAGACCGTCAGGTATTCAATCAGTCTCGTATTCAATCAGTCAGTCCCGTATTTAGTCAAACAGTACCGTATTCAATCAGACAGTCCCGTATTCAGTCAGACAGTCCCGTATTCAGCCAGACAGTCCCGTATTCAGCCAGACAGTCCCGTATTCAGCCAGACAGTCCCGTATTCAGCCAGACAGTCCCGTGTTCAATCAGACAGTCCCGTGTTCAATCAGACAGTCCCGTGTTCAATCAGACAGTCCCGTGTTCAATCAGACAGTCCCGTGTTCAATCAGACAGTCCGTTAAAATGTACAAATGTAAAATGGAAATGCACCTGCTAACTTCTGAAGCCTAACCCTGCTACATATCTGTCCCTAACTAACAGTATTGAATGTGGAAGTCCAGAATTCAGTCAGACAGTCCAGTATTCAGTCAGACAGACCATTATTCAGAGACAGTCTAGTATTCAGTCAGACCGTCCAGTATTGAATGTGACAGTCCAGTATTCAATCAAACTGTCCAGTATCGAATCAGACAGTCAAGTATTCAATGAGAAATTCAAGTATTCCGTCAGACAATCCAGTATTCAACCAGACATTCTAGTATTCATTCAGACAATCCAGTATTCAGACAGTCCAGTATTCAATCAGATAGTCAAGTATTAAATCAGACAATCCAGTATTCAGTCAGACAGTGCCATATTCAATATGACAGTCCCATATTCAATCAAACTGTCCAGTATTCAGTCAGACAGTCCAGTATTGAATCAGACAGTCAAGTATTTAATGAGAAAGTCAAGTATTCCGTCAGACAATCCAGTATTCATTCAGACATTCTAGTATTCATTCAGACATTCTAGTATTCATTCAGACATTCTAGTATTCATTCAGACAATCTAGTATTCAGTCAGACAGTCCATTGTTAAGTCAGACAGTCCCGTATTCAATCAGACAGTCCCGTATTCAGTCAGACAGTCAAATATTCAATCAGACAATCCAGTATTCATCCAAAAAGAATGAAAACGAAGTCCCTGGAGAAAGTTTAAAAAGGTAATCCTTTATTTGAGGGTAGTTAAAACATCACATATATATAGCACAGATGTAGGCTGTGGCTGTGAGGTCTTCTGACGTGTTTAGGCTGTTAGGCCGTAATCATAGCTAATGATCTCACAGTCACACCCTATTTAAATAGCCACTTCAGGACTATGATAGGATAAAAGTTTATTTAAATAAAACAAAACAAAGTATGGCCACACCTACATATTTAACCCTGTGATAGCCTACCATAAAGCAATGGCTATCAGTTATGTTAACTCTTTTTTGTTGTGATGTGTACCTTGTTTACTCTACCTTGGAAGTACTGTCACTAGTGTAGAATCTCATCCAGCCACTGTGAAAGTCGTTCAGACAGAGAGCCAATCCCACTCACAATGGGACGTCCCTCCACATTAGAGATGGACTTGTGGATTTTTGGCAGATAGTTTAAAAAACCCGTCATCCCGATTTTCAACCATCAAAAATCCTGCTGTCTCACCATCCATATAGCCCTCCTCTTTGCCATCATCCACAAGATCTCTTAGCTCTCTCAAAAACCATGAGGTGGGATTGGCACTCAGCTGAAGATACTGGGTCTCATCCTCTAATTGTCTAAAGGTCTCTCGTACAAATAACTCCATATCCATGACGACGGATCCCCCTTATCAGCTGATCTAATCACAAGGTCCCGGTTTTCCTTAAGGGCTACCAGTGCTTCCCTTTCCTTTCTAGACAGGTTTGTTTTACTCTTGTGATCATTCCTCTGACTTATGAATTCTGTGAGGTCTCTCTCTACTCTTTTTTGAAAAGAAACTATAGTGTCCCCTAGATTGTGTATGGGATAAAACCTGGACCTGTCCTTAAAGTATGGTAGAAGGCTCCCCCCCCCCGCCTCAACTGTAGAACCTTCCTTATAGAGTGCCTCCAGGGATATTCTATCAAATCTTTGTCAAAATCCAAGCTGTGTTCAGAACCCTGTACCTTCTGTGTACCCACTTGTGAGCACTCATCAGAATGGTTATGTTTGTAGAATTTATGTAAAGTTATGTTTCTAATAATTTTATTCACATCAATTAATGTATTGAAAAGATTATAATTGTTGGAAGGTACAAAACCTAGTCCTAAACCCAAAACTCTCTTTTCCACTTCTGATAGAGTAAGGTTTGAGAGGTTTACAACACTTTCTACTGGTATTTTGGATACTGTCGCTGGTAACCCCTCCTCAAGGGGTAGCAAGTCTGCTGATAAGCCCCCCCGTACAGGAGCCTGTTGTTGTCTACTTCTGCGTGCATGTGTACCTCTTCCCTCCCCCTTCTGATGTTCCTTGGCCTATGTGAAAAACCGGCTCAATTTCACTTTTATTGGGGCCACAAGCCTGTGGGTTGAGAATAATTTCAATAGCTTCTGTTCTCTGATATTTACTACATGTATTCCTCCTGAACTCTTGTCTTAAGATAGGTTGTTGTGGGGGTGTACCCTGCTTAGGTCTAGTAGAATTTGTTTGTTAACTAAAAGTATACAATTGTTCTTTGGGGGTAGGCATTAACATCCCTAAAATTGGTGGGTACACTCCATTGTTCCTCCCCCCCGATCCTGAGCAATCATCATTGGACTCTGCATCAGTGTCTGAGAATCTTACACGTCTGTTGTTACCTGATCTGTTCCTCCTATTACGGCTACACCTCCTATTGTTGTTGGGTAATCCCTGATCACCTCCCTTCCAATATTGAAACCTCTCTCTTTTGTTGCAGATGTACACTCTATTGCAGTCATAGTCAGATTGATCACGTAAATATTTCTTATGTTTAGTCTCCATCAGAAGAGCTTTAGCTTCTGCTACTGACTTCTGCAATATAGTGTCAAAACTGGAATAATCTGGCGTTTGGCTTCTCCTATTTAATTCAGTTTGAACTGTACTGATTTGTATTGATACATCACCCAAAACTCTATTATTAATAGAATGAGTGCTAAGGAACAGTCACAAAGGTGGGAAACTTGTTGATTCGGAGACCCCTAGTTATAATCCCTATACTGTGGTATCTTTTATGCATCTGGATATCTCATTTAATATTGTTCTCTAATAAGAAGGGACTCCATGTCTTCAAATATACTACTTAACGAGAATAGAGTCTTATCTGTTGAAAATACTCGGTCAAAGTCCTGTACATTCCCATCCCTCTCGTCTGCTGATATAAGGGAATAGAAAGTTTGGGTCTCTCCTTCCATTATGGGACTAACAATTAGAATTTAGTTAGAGAAAAAGGTAAAACAACAAAAAAAGGTGACAGTGCAACTTGGGACTGGGTAACCATTAGTTTGAAAATGTCCTCAAATATGATCCAATAAGGGTTATTAGTGTTGTTGTCTACTTCCGCATGCATGTGTACCTCTCCCCCCGTTCTGATGTTCCTTGGCCTATGTGACAAACCTGCTCCATTTCACTTCTATTGGGGCCCCAAGCCTGTGGGTTGGGAATAATTTCAATAGCTTCTGTTCTCTGATATTTACTACGTGTATTCCTCCTGAACTCTTGTCTTAAGATAGGTTGTTGTGGGGGGGTGCCCTGCTTAGGTCTAGTAGAATTTGTTTGTTGACTAAAAGTATACAATTGTTCTTTGGGGGTAGGCATTAACATCCCTAAAATTGGTGGGTACACTCCATTGTCCCCCCCCCCCCCCGATCCTGAGCAATCATCATTGGACTCTGCATCAGTGTCTGAGAATCTTACACGTCTGCTACCTGATCTGTTCCTCCTATTACGTCTACCCCTCCTATTGTTGTTGGGTAATCCCTGATCACCTCCCCTCCAATATTGAATCCTCTCTCTTTTGTTTCAGATGTACACTCTATTGCAGTCATAGTCAGATTGATTACGTAAATATGTCTTAGGTTTAGTCTCCATCAGAAGAGCTTTAGCTTCTGCTACTGACTTCTGCAATATAGTGTCAAAACTGGAATAATCTGGCGTTTGGCTTCTCCTATTTAATTCAGTTTGAACTGTACTGATTTATATTGATAAATCACCCAAAACTCTATTATTAATAGAATGAGTGCTAAGGAACAGTCTGATAAGACATTATTCCACAGTCCAATGAAATCAACATCCTTAGTCACAAAGGTGGGAAACTTGTTGATTCGGAGAACCGAAGTTATAGTTATAATCCCTATACTGTGGTATCTTTTATGTATCTGGATATCCCATTTAATCTTGTTCTCTTTAATAAGGAGGGACTCCATGTCTTCAAATATACTACTTAACGAGAATAGAGTCTTATCTGTTGAAAATACTCGGTCAAAGTCCTGTACATTCCCATTAGAGAAAAAGATAAAACAAAAACAAAAAAAGGTGCCAGTGCAACTTGGGAATGGGTAACCATTAGTTTGAAAATATCCTACAATAGGATCCAATAAGTTTTATAGTATCCCTCTAAATCCACCTTAAAGTGACCCCAATTCCAGGTCAGCACCATAGGATTAGAGGTCGCTGCTACCCCAAGGACACTTGGAAAAGTGAAAATTTCAGTATTCAGTCAGACAGTCCCGTATCCAGACAATCCAGTATTCAGTCAGACAGTCCCGTATCCAGACAATCCAGTATCCAAACAGACAGTCCCGTATTCAATCAGACAGTGCAGTATTCAGTCAGACAATCCAGTATTCAGTCAGACAGTGCAGTATTCAGTCAGACAGTACAGTATTCAGTCAGACAGTGCAGTATTCAGTCAGACAGTGCAGTATTCAGTCAGACAGTGCAGTATTCAGTCAGACAGTGCAGTATTCAGTCAGACAGTCCCGTATTCAGTCAGACAGTCCCGTATTCAGTCAGACAGTCCCGTATTCAGTCAGACAGTCCCGTATTCAGTCAGACAGTCCCGTATTCAGTCAGACAATGCCGTATTCAGTCAGACAGTCCCGTATTCAGACAGTCCCGTATTCAACCAGACAGTCCAGTATTCAATCAAGCAGTACAGTATTCAAACAGACAGTCCAGTATTCAGTCAGACAGTCCAGTATTCAGTCACACAATCCCCTTTTCAGTCAGACAGTCCAGTATTCAGTCAGACAATCCCGTATTCAGTCAGACAGACCAGTATTCAGTCAGTGCAGTATTCAATCAGACAATCCAGTATTCACACACAGTATTCCAGTATCCAGTATTCACACACAGTATTCACACACAGACAATCCAGTATTCACACACAGCTGGGCACCAGTGGTCATCCGATCTGGGCAGAAGTCTTCATCCAGACGGCATCTTCTATCTTCATCCATCCGACGAGGAGCGGCTCCATCTTGAAGACCTCCGGTGTGGAGCATCCTTCCTGGCCGACGGACTAACGACGAATGATGGTTCCTTTAAATGATTGAACTTCAATCCGATTGGCTGATTAAATCAACCAATCTGATTTTTCCTACCTTAATTCCGATTGTCTGATAGAATCCTATCAGCCAATCGAAATTCGAGGGATGCCATCTTGGATGACGTCATTTAAAGGAACCGTCATTCGTCGTTAGTCCGTCGGCCATGAAGGATGTTCCACGCCGTAGGTCTTCAAGATGGAGCCGCTCCTCGTCGGATGGATGAAGATAGATGAAGATGTCTGCCGGTCCGGATGTCCTCTTCTGCCCGGATAGAATGAAGCCTTCTGCCGGTCAGGATGTCCTCTTCTGCCCGGATAGGATGAAGACTTCTGCCGGTCCGGATGTCCTCTACTGCCCGGATAGGATGAAGACTTCTGCCCGGATCGGATGACCACTGGTGCCCGGCTGGGTGAAGACGGCTCAAGGTAGGGTGATCTTCCATGGGGTAGTGTTAGGTTTTATTAAGGGGGATTGGGTGGGTTTTAGAGTGTGTGGGTGGTGGGTTGTAATGTTGGGGCGGGGTATTGTCTTTTTTTTACAGGTAAAAGAGCTGATTACTTTGGGGCAATGCCCCGCAAAAAGCCCTTTTAAGGGTTATTTGTAATTTAGTATAGAGTAGGGCATTTTATTATTTTTGGGGGGCTTTTTTATTTTATTAGGGGGCTTAGATTAGGTGTAATTAGTTTAAACTTCTTGTAATTTTTTTTTATTTTCTGTAATTTAGTGTTTTGTTTTTTTTGTAATATAGTTTATTTAATTTAATTGTATTTTATTTGAGCTAATTGTAGTTAATTAATTTAATGTATTTATTGATAGTGTAGTGTTAGGTGTAATTGTAACTTAGGTTAGGATTTATTTTACAGGTAATTTTGTAATTATTTTAACTAGGTAGCTATTAAATAGTTATTAACTATTTAATAGCTATTGTACCTAGTTAAAATAAATAAATAGTAATATTATTTAGATTTATTTAAATAATAATTAAGTTAGGGGGGTGCTAGGTGTAGGTGGCGGCGGTGTAGGGGGGGTCAGATTAGAGGTTAATATATTTAATGTAGGTGGCGGCGTTGTAGGGGGTCAGATTAGAGGTTAATATATTTAATGTAGGTGGCGGCGGGGTAGGGGGGTCAGATTAGAGGTTAATATATTTAATGTAGGTGGCGGCGGTGTAGGGAATCAGATTAGGGGTTAATAAATTTAATGTAGGCGGCGGCAGCGGGGTCCAGGAGCGTCAGTTTAGGGGTTAAAACATATAATGTAGGTGGGCTCCGGGAGCAGCGGTTTAGGGGTTAATACATATAATGTAGGTGGCGGTGGGCTCCGGAAGCGCCGGCTTAGGGGTTAATACTAGGATAGGTTTATTGCGGTGTGGGCTATCACAGTTTAGGGGTTAATATGCTTATTGCATTGTTGGGGGTTGTCGGTCTAGGGGTTAATACATTTATTATTAGGAGTGAGAAGGGGGATTGCGGATATAGGGGTATACGTATCGGGCTGATTTTTGGGAGGGGTGTCAGACAGTTACGGGAGATTTAATATTTTAGTTAGTTTTTTTAGGCGCAGGCAGTTTCTAAAGTGCCGTAAGTCACTGGCGACTCCAGAAATTTGTAGTTACGCTCATTTCTGGACATCGCTAGTTTATCTGACTTACGGCACTTTAGCAACTGCCGGCGCCATATATGTAATACCCCGAGGTGAAACTACGGGCGGCGCGGGTTCCCTCGCTTGCGCTGAAAACTACGCCGTATATTGGATCGCGCCCCAGATTGTCTCCTCCAAATACGGCAAATGGAGTTTTGTTTTTAAATCCTGGGTGGCAGCTAAACTTTAAAGGCATCTCATGTCCTTATGGCCCAGAAAGAAGTGACAATGCACATGCACTTTTTTATGTGTTACTGAACGATAAGGGTGGCTAAAATATCCAGATATTATGGGCTAGATTACAAGTGGAGAGCTAAATTAGCGCTCCGCTTGCAATCTGGCAGTTTCCGACGGTATAAAATACTGCGGTGTGCTACATGTAGCCATTTAAATAAAATAACTGCTCTGTTTCTTTTAAAGGGAATCTTAGATGTTCAAATCACTGGTGTGTGTTTTACCGGCAACCAAAGAGCTAAAATAATAGATCTGTAAGTTAGTCAGCCAAGGGGATAAAATCACTGGTGTGTGTTTTACTGGCAGCTCAAGAAATAAAATAATAGAGCTGTAAGTTACGGTCAGCCAAGGGGATAAAATCACTGGTGTGTGTTTTACTGGCAGCTAAAGAAATAAAATAATAGGTCTGTAAGTTACGGTCAGCCAAGAGGATAAAATCACTGGTGTGTGTTTTACTGGCAGCTAAAGAAATAAAATAATAAAGCTGTAAGTTACGGTCAGCCAAGGGGATAAAATCACTGGTGTGTGTTTTACTGGCAGCTAAAGAAATAAAATAGGTCTGTAAGTTACGGTCAGCCAAGGGGATAAATCACTGGTGTGTGTTTTACTGGCAGCTAAAGAAATAAAATAATAAAGCTGTAAGTTACGGTAAGCCAAGGGGATAAAATCACTGGTGTGTGTTTTACTGGCAGCCAAAGAGATAAAATAATAGGTCTGTAAGTTACGGTCAGCCAAGGGGATAAAATCACTGGTGTGTGTTTTACTGGCAACCACAGAGATACAATAATAGGTCTGTAAGTTACTGTCAGCTAAGGGGATAAAATCACTGGTGTGTGTTTTACTGACAGGCAAAGAGATAAAATAATAGGTCTGTAAGTTACTGTCAGCCAAGGGGATAAAATCACTGGTGTGTGTTTTACTGGCAACCACAGAGATACAATAATAGATCTGTAAGTTACGTCAGCTAAGGGGATAAAATCACTGGTGTGTGTTTTACTGACAGCCAAAGAGATACAATAATAGGTCTGTAAGTTACTGTCAGCTAAGGGGATAAAATCACTGGTGTGTGTTTTACTGACAGGCAAAGAGATAAAATAATAGGTCTGTAAGTTACTGTCAGCCAAGGGGATAAAATCACTGTTGTGTTTTACTGGCAACCAAAGAGATAAAATAATAGATCTGTAAGTTACTGTCAGCTAAGGGGATAAAATCACTGGTGTTTGTTTTACTGGCAGCCAAAGAGATAAAATAATAGATCTGTAAGTTACTGTCAGCCAAGGGGATAAAATCACTGCTTAGCCTTGGAAAACATATATGGCAGGTTCATGGGTGGGCAGCTAAGGGTTGCACCCTGACTGTATTTTACTGACATGTCCAGTACTTTTAGGGGTCAAGTCAGAAAAATAAAGAATAAATATAGATGTGTAGGTCCTAATGTGATGAAACTTCTTTGAAGTGTGTTTGAATCTAATTATAAATAAACGATCATAAAAAAACAGCCCTAGCAGCTTTAGTTTCTGAGGTCTAGCGCTCGCCCTTTAATTACACATTTTATTTGATTATACCCCAAACCCATTAGTGCAGTATTCGTTTCCCAAGCCTTGTGCTGTTCTTCATTTTCCTAGATTCTGTGAAATAATCTCAGTATCATATGGTACTTTAATTAAGGCATTTCTACATCGAGGGTTCATTATATTCTGAAGTTGTATTGCACATGATTTATATTTCCTAACAAGGAGCTTTCCATATGTAGATAGTAATCTAATAAAACTTAACAGACACCAAACTGAATGCAGAAAATGTGTCAGCATTGTCACGTGGATATGGACCCAGAGCAGTGGCACTCTGAGGGTTAATATGTTTCTTTTGCTGGTAATAACTCATGCACCCAATACTAAACCTTATCTTTTATTTAAAGGGACATTCCAGTCAAAATGTAAATACATATAGATAAGAAACATATCTGCAATATACATATAGTCAAACATCTTTCTAGTAAAAATTATCACTGTTTCATTGTTAGCAATTTTCTCTGCACGTGTATGTGACGCATAGCTAGATATTCTCAGTGCACCCGCATTTTAAATATTGCAGCTGATCATTGTACCAGTGGGGCTTGAAATCATGTCAGCAATTAACAAATAGAGTCATTACCAGATGATACAAGCACCTTAGGGTCTGTGAGTGAGAAAGTGTTGTGTTTAAAATGCTGGTGCACGGTGCATACTTAAATACACTACAGCTATAGCTGTTATTAGAAGCATTTTTGCTAATACAGACATATTACAAATGCACCCATGTGGATGTCCCTTTAATGCATGCACAGGGCAGCAATGATCTGTATATGTTAAGCCCCTGCCCATCTCGCTCATTATTATATACTGTTACTCATCACACCACGCTCATTATTATATACTGTTACCCATCACACCACACTCATTATTATATACTGTTACCCATCACACCACACTCATTATTATATACTGTTACCCATCACACCACGCTCATTATTATATACTGTTACTCATCACACCACGCTCATTATTATATACTGTTACTCATCACACCACGCTCATTATTATATACTGTTACCCATCACACCACACTCATTATTATATACTGTTACCCATCACACCACACTCATTATTATATACTGTTACCCATCACACCACACTCATTATTATATACTGTTACCCATCACACCACACTCATTATTATATATACTGTTACCCATCACACCACACTCATTATTATATATACTGTTACCCATCACACCACACTCATTATTATATATACTGTTACCCATCACACCACACTCATTATTATATATACTGTTACCCATCACACCACACTCATTATTATATATACTGTTACCCATCACACCACACTCATTATTATATATACTGTTACCCATCACACCACACTCATTATTATATATACTGTTACCCATCACACCACACTCATTATTATATACTGTTACCCATCACACCACACTCATTATTATATACTGTTACCCATCACACCACACTCATTATTATATACTGTTACCCATCACACCACGCTCATTATTATATACTGTTACTCATCACACCACGCTCATTATTATATACTGTTACCCATCACACCACACTCATTATTATATACTGTTACCCATGACACCACACTCATTATTATATACTGTTACTCATCACACCACACTCATTATTATATACTGTTACCCATCACACCACACTCATTATTATATACTGTTACCCATCACACCACACTCATTATTATATACTGTTACCCATCACACCACACTCATTATTATATACTGTTACCCATCACACCACACTCATTATTATATATACTGTTACCCATCACACCACACTCATTATTATATATACTGTTACCCATCACACCACACTCATTATTATATATACTGTTACCCATCACACCACACTCATTATTATATATACTGTTACCCATCACACCACACTCATTATTATATATACTGTTACCCATCACACTACACTCATTATTATATACTGTTACCCATCACACCACACTCATTATTATATACTGTTACCCATCACACCACACTCATTATTATATATACTGTTACCCATCACACCACACTCATTATTATATATACTGTTACCCATCACACTACACTCATTATTATATATACTGTTACCCATCACACTACACTCATTATTATATATACTGTTACCCATCACACCACACTCATTATTATATACTGTTACCCATCACACCACACATTATTATATACTGTTACCCATCACACCACACATTATTATATACTGTTACCCATCACACCACACTCATTATTATATACTGTTACCCATCACACCACACTCATTATTATATATACTGTTACCCATCACACCACACTCATTATTATATACTGTTACCCATCACACCACACTCATTATTATATACTGTTACCCATCACACCACACTCATTATTATATATACTGTTACCCATCACACCACACTCATTATTATATACTGTTACCCATCACACTACACTCATTATTATATACTGTTACCCATCACACCACACTCATTATTATACAGGGAGTGCAGAATTATTAGGCAAGTTGTATTTTTGAGGATTAATTTTATTATTGAACAACAACCATGTTCTCAATGAACCCAAAAAACTCATTAATATCAAAGCTGAATATTTTTGGAAGTAGTTTTTAGTTTGTTTTTAGTTTTAGCTATTTTAGGGGGATATCTGTGTGTGCAGGTGACTATTACTGTGCATAATTATTAGGCAACTTAACAAAAAAACATAATTTATGTAAGAACTTACCTGATAAATTCATTTCTTTCATATTAGCAAGAGTCCATGAGCTAGTGACGTATGGGATATACATTCCTACCAGGAGGGGCAAAGTTTCCCAAACCTCAAAATGCCTACAAATACACCCCTCACCACACCCACAATTCAGTTTAACGAATAGCCAAGAAGTGGGGTGATAAAAAAGTGCGAAAGCATATAAAATAAGGAATTGGAATAATTGTGCTTTATACAAAAATCATAACCACCACAAAAAAAGGGCGGGCCTCATGGACTCTTGCTAATATGAAAGAAATGAATTTATCAGGTAAGTTCTTACATAAATTATGTTTTCTTTCATGTAATTAGCAAGAGTCCATGAGCTAGTGACGTATGGGATAATGATTACCCAAGATGTGGATCTTTCCACACAAGAGTCACTAGAGAGGGAGGGATAAAATAAAGAGAGCCAATTCCTGCTGAAAATAATCCACACCCAAAATAAAGTTTAATGAAAAACATAAGCAGAAGATTCAAACTGAAACCGCTGCCTGAAGTACTTTTCTACCAAAAACTGCTTCAGAAGAAGAAAATACATCAAAATGGTAGAATTTAGTAAAAGTATGCAAAGAGGACCAAGTTGCTGCTTTGCAAATCTGATCAATCGAAGCTTCATTCCTAAACGCCCAGGAAGTAGAAACTGACCTAGTAGAATGAGCTGTAATCCTCTGAGGCGGAGTTTTACCCAACTCAACATAGGCAAGATGAATTAAAGATTTCAACCAAGATGCCAAAGAAATGGCAGAAGCTTTCTGGCCTTTTCTAGAACCGGAAAAGATAACAAATAGACTAGAAGTCTTTCGGAAAGACTTAGTAGCTTCAACATAATATTTCAAAGCTCTAACAACATCCAAAGAATGCAATGATTTCTCCTTAGAATTCTTAGGATTAGGACATAATGAAGGAACCACAATTTCTCTACTAACGTTGTTGGAATTCACAACCTTAGGTAAAAATTCAAAAGAAGTTCGCAACACCGCCTTATCCTGATGAAAAATCAGAAAAGGAGACTCACAAGAAAGAGCAGATAATTCAGAAACTCTTCTGGCAGAAGAGATGGCCAAAAGGAACAAAACTTTCCAAGAAAGTAATTAAATGTCCAATGAATGCATAGGTTCAAAGGGAGGAGCTTGAAGAGCTCCCAGAACCAAATTCAAACTCCAAGGAGGAGAAATTGACTTAATGACAGGTTTTATACGAACCAAAGCTTGTACAAAACAATGAATATCAGGAAGAATAGCAATCTTTCTGTGAAAAAGAACAGAAAGAGCAGAGATTTGTCCTTTCAAGGAACTTGCAGACAAACCCTTATCTAAACCATCCTGAAGAAACTGTAAAATTCTCGGTATTCTAAAAGAATGCCAAGAAAAATGATGAGAAAGACACCAAGAAATATAAGTCTTCCAGACTCTATAATATATCTCTCTAGATACAGATTTACGAGCCTGTAACAGTATTAATCACAGAGTCAGAGAAACCTCTTTGACCAAGAATCAAGCGTTCAATCTCCATACCTTTAAATTTAAGGATTTCAGATCCTGATGGAAAAAAGGACCTTGTGACAGAAGGTCTGGTCTTAACGGAAGAGTCCACGGTTGGCAAGAGGCCATCCGGACAAGATCCGCATACCAAAACCTGTGAGGCCATGCCGGAGCTACCAGCAGAACAAATGAGCATTCCTTCAGAATCTTGGAGATTACTCTTGGAAGAAGAACTAGAGGCGGAAAGATATAGGCAGGATGATACTTCCAAGGAAGTGATAATGCATCCACTGCCTCCGCCTGAGGATCCCGGGATCTGGACAGATATCTGGGAAGTTTCTTGTTTAGATGAGACGCCATCAGATCTATTTCTGGAAGTTCCCACATTTGAACAATCTGAAGAAATACCTCTGGGTGAAGAGACCATTCGCCCGGATGCAACGTTTGGCGACTGAGATAATCCGCTTCCCAATTGTCTACACCTGGGATATGAACCGCAAAGATTAGACAGGAGCTGGATTCCGCCCAAACCAAAATTCGAGATACTTCTTTCATAGCCAGAGGACTGTGAGTCCCTCCTTGATGATTGATGTATGCCACAGTCGTGACATTGTCTGTCTGAAAACAAATGAACGATTCTCTCTTCAGAAGAGGCCAAAACTGAAGAGCTCTGAAAATTGCACGGAGTTCCAAAATATTGATCGGTAATCTCACCTCCTGAGATTCCCAAACTCCTTGTGCCGTCAGAGATCCCCACACAGCTCCCCAACCTGTGAGACTTGCATCTGTTGAAATTACAGTCCAGGTCGGAAGCACAAAAGAAGCCCCCTGAATTAAACGATGGTGATCTGTCCACCACGTTAGAAAGTGTCGAACAATCGGTTTTAAAGATATTAATTGAGATATCTTTGTGTAATCCTTGTACCATTGATTCAGCATACAGAGCTGAAGAGGTCGCATGTGAAAACGAGCAAAGGGGATCGCGTCCGATGCAGCAGTCATAAGACCTAGAATTTCCATGCATAAGGCTACTGAAGGGAATGATTGTGACTGAAGGTTTCGACAAGCTGAAATCAATTTTAGACGTCTCTTGTCTGTTAAAGACAGAGTCATGGACACTGAATCTATCTGGAAACCCAGAAAGGTTACCCTTGTCTGAGGAATCAATTAACTTTTTGGTAAATTGATCCTCCAACCATGATCTTGAAGAAACAACACAAGTCGATTCGTATGAGATTCTGCTAAATGTAAAGACTGAGCAAGTACCAAGATATCGTCCAAATAAGGAAAATACCACAATACCCTGTTCTCTGATTACAGACAGAAGGGCACCGAGAACCTTTGTAAAAATTCTTGGAGCTGTAGCTAGGCCAAACGGCAGAGCCACAAACTGGTAATGCTTGTCCAGTAAAGAGAATCTCAGGAACTGATAATGATCTGGATGAATCGGAATATGCAGATATGCATCCTGTAAATCTATTGTGGACATATAATGCCCTTGCTGAACAAAAGGCAGGATAGTCCTTACAGTTACCATCTTGAACGTTGGTATCCTTACATAACGATTCAATATTTTTAGATCCAGAACTGGTCTGAAGGAATTCTCCTTCTTTGGTACAATGAAGAGATTTGAATAAAACCCCATCCCCTGTTCCGGAACTGGAACTGGCATAATTACTCCAGCCAACTCTAGATCTGAAACACAATTCAGAAATGCTTGAGCTTTCACTGGATTTACTGGGACACGGGAAAGAAAAAATCTCTTTGCAGGAGGTCTCATCTTGAAACCAATTCTGTACCCTTCTGAAACAATGTTCTGAATCCAAAGATTGTGAACAGAATTGATCCAAATTTCTTTGAAAAAACGTAACCTGCCCCCTACCAGCTGAGCTGGAATGAGGGCCGCACCTTCATGAGGACTTAGAAGCAGGCTTTGCCTTTCTAGCAGGCTTGGATTTATTCCAGACTGGAGATGGTTTCCAAACTGAAACTGCTCCTGAGGATGAAGGATTAGACTTTTGTTCTTTGTTGAAACGAAAGGAACGAAAACGATTATTAGCCCTGTTTTTACCTTTAGATTTTTTATCCTGTGGTAAAAATGTTCCTTTCCCACCAGTAACAGTTGAGATAATAGAATCCAACTGAGAACCAAATAATTTGTTACCCTGGAAAGAAATGGAAAGTAGAGTTGATTTAGAAGCCATATCAGCATTCCAAGTCTTAAGCCATAAAGCTCTTCTAGCTAAAATAGCTAGAGACATAAACCTGACATCAACTCTCATAATATCAAAAATGGCATCACAGATAAAATTATTAGCATGCTGAAGAAGAATAATAATATCATGAGAATCATGATCTGTTACTTGTTGCGCTAAAGTTTCCAACCAAAAAGTTGAAGCTGCAGCAACATCAGCCAAAGATATAGCAGGTCTAAGAAGATTACCTGAACACAGATAAGCTTTTCTTAGAAAGGATTCAATTTTCCTATCTAAAGGATCCTTAAACGAAGTACCATCTGACGTAGGAATAGTAGTACGTTTAGCAAGGGTAGAAATAGCCCCATCAACTTTAGGGATTTTGTCCCAAAATTCTAATCTGTCAGACGGCACAGGATATAATTGCTTAAAACGTTTAGAAGGAGTAAATGAATTACCCAATTTATCCCATTCTTTGGAAATTACTGCAGAAATAGCATTAGGAACAGGAAAAACTTCTGAAATAACCACAGGAGATTTAAATACCTTATCCAAACGTTTAGAATTAGTATCAAGAGGACCAGAATCCTCTATTTCTAAAGCAATTAGTACTTCTTTAAGTAAAGAACGAATAAATTCCATTTTAAATAAATATGAAGATTTATCAGCATCAATCTCTAAGACAGAATCCTCAGAACCAGAAGAGTCATCAGAATCAGAATGATGATGTTCATTTAAAAATTCATCTGTAGGGAGAGAAGTTTTAAAAGATTTTTTACGTTTACTAGAAGGAGAAATAACAGACATAGCCTTCTTTATGGATTCAGAAACAAAATCTCTTATGTTATCAGGAACATTCTGCACCTTAGATGTTGAGGGAACTGCAACAGGCAATGGTACTTTACTAAAGGAAATATTATCTGCATTAACAAGTTTGTCATGACAATTAATACAAACAACATCCGGAGGAATAGCTACCAAAAGTTTACAGCAGATACACTTAGCTTTGGTAGATCCAGCACTAGACAGCGATTTTCCTGTAGTATCTTCTGACTCAGATGCAACGTGAGACATCTTGCAATATGTAAGAGAAAAAACAACATATAAAGCAAAATTGATCAAATTCCCTAAATGACAGTTTCAGGAATGGGAAAAAATGCCAAAGAACAAGCTTCTAGCAACCAGAAGCAATGAAAAATGAGACTTAAATAATGTGGAGACAAAAGCGACGCCCATATTTTTAAGCGCCAAATAAGACGCCCACATTATTTGGCGCCTAAATGCTTTTGGCACCAAAAATGACGCCACATCCGGAACGCCGACACTTTTGGCGCAAAATAACGTCAAAAAATGACGCAACTTCCGGCGACACGTATGACGCCGGAAACGGAAACAAATTTTTTGCGCCAAAAAAGTCCGCGCCAAGAATGACGCAATAAAATGAAGCATTTTCAGCCCCCGCGAGCCTAACAGCCCACAGGGAAAAAGAGTCAAATTTTTGAAGGTAAGAAAAAATGATTAATTCAAATGCATTATCCCAAATATGAAACTGACTGTCTGAAAAATAAGGAATGTTGAACATTCTGAGTCAAGGCAAATAAATGTTTGAATACATATATTTAGAACTTTATAAACAAAGTGCCCAACCATAGCTTAGAGTGTCACAGAAAATAAGATTTACTTACCCCAGGACACTCATCTACATGTTTGTAGAAAGCCAAACCAGTACTGAAACGAGAATCAGCAGAGGTAATGGTATATATAAGAGTATATCGTCGATCTGAAAAGGGAGGTAAGAGATGAATCTCTACGACCGATAACAGAGAACCTATGAAATAGACCCCGTAGAAGGAGATCACTGCATTCAAATAGGCAATACGCTCCTCACATCCCTCTGACATTCACTGCACGCTGAGAGGAAAACCGGGCTCCAACTTGCTGCGGAGCGCATATCAACGTAGAATCTAGCACAAACTTACTTCACCACCTCCATCGGAGGCAAAGTTTGTAAAACTGAATTGTGGGTGTGGTGAGGGGTGTATTTGTAGGCATTTTGAGGTTTGGGAAACTTTGCCCCTCCTGGTAGGAATGTATATCCCATACGTCACTAGCTCATGGACTCTTGCTAATTACATGAAAGAAACAAATATATACCCATTTCAATTATTTATTTTTACCAGTGAAACCAATATAACATCTCAACATTCACAAATATACATTTCTGACATTCAAAAACAAAACAAAAACAAATCAGTGACCAATATAGCCACCTTTCTTTGCAAGGACACTCAAAAGCCTGCCATCCATGGATTCTGCCAGTGTTTTGATCTGTTCACCATCAACATTGCGTGCAGCAGCAACTACAGCCTCCCAGACACTGTTCAGAGAGGTGTACTGTTTTCCCTCCTTGTAAATCTCACATTTGATGATGGACCACAGGTTCTCAATGGGGTTCAGATCAGGTGAACAAGGAGGCCATGTCATTAGATTTTCTTCTTTTATACCCTTTCTTGCCAGCCACGCTGTGGAGTACTTGGACGCGTGTGATGGAGCATTGTCCTGCATGAAAATCATGTTTTTCTTGAAGGATGCAGACTTCTTCCTGTACCACTGCTTGAAGAAGGTGTCTTCCAGAAACTGGCAGTAGGACTGGGAGTTGAGCTTGACTCCATCCTCAACCCGAAAAGGCCCCACAAGCTCATCTTTGATGATACCAGCCCAAACCAGTACTCCACCTCCACCTTGCTGGCATCTGAGTCGGACTGGAGCTCTCTGCCCTTTACCAATCCAGCCACGGGCCCATCCATCTGGCCCATCAAGACTCACTCTCATTTCATCAGTCCATAAAACCTTAGAAAAATCAGTCTTGAGATATTTCTTGGCCCAGTCTTGACGTTTCAGCTTGTGTGTCTTGTTCAGTGGTGGTCGTCTTTCAGCCTCTCTTACCTTGGCCATGTCTCTGAGTATTGCACACCTTGTGCTTTTGGGCACTCCAGTGATGTTGCAGCTCTGAAATATGGCCAAACTGGTGGCAAGTGGCATCTTGGCAGCTGCACGCTTGACTTTTCTCAGTTCATGGGCAGTTATTTTGCGCCTTGGTTTTTCCACACGCTTCTTGCGACCCTGTTGATTATTTTGAATGAAACGCTTGATTGTTCGATGATCACGCTTCAGAAGCTTTGCAATTTTAAGAGTGCTGCATCCCTCTGCAAGATATCTCACTATTTTTGACTTTTCTGAGCCTGTCAAGTCCTTCTTTTGACCCATTTTGCCAAAGGAAAGGAAGTTTCCTAATAATTATGCACACCTGATATAGGGTGTTGATGTCATTAGACCACACCCCTTCTCATTACAGAGATGCACATCACCTAATATGCTTAATTGGTAGTAGGCTTTCGAGCCTATACAGCTTGGAGTAAGACAACATGCATAAAGAGGATGATGTGGTCAAAATACTCATTTGCCTAATAATTCTGCACTCCCTGTATACTGTTACTCATCACACCACAATCATTATTATATACTGTTACCCATCACACCACACTCATTATTATATATACTGTTACCCATCACACCACACTCATTATTATATATACTGTTACCCATCACACCACACTCATTATTATATATACTGTTACCCATCACCCCACACTCATTATTATATATACTGTTACCCATCACACCACAATCTGTCTGATTTCTATGGCTTCCGCTTCAGCACCCTAGGTCTATCACTGACAAATATATTACTAGGCAGATGTCTGGAGCATTAAATGGCAGCAAATAGTGCTGCCATTTAGTGTTCTTTTAAATGGATAACATTCTAGCAAAAGTGCTGTAGACACGTGCACGCTCCTGAGCTTACCTCTTGCTTTTCAACAAAAGATACCAAGAGTGCAAAGAAAATGTCATAATAGAAATAAACTAGAAAGTTTTATAAAATTGTAGGTGCTATCTGAATCATGGAAGAAAAATGTTGGGTTTCATGTGTCGTTAAAAAAACATAAATGTATGCTTACCTGATAAATGTATTTCTCTTGTGGTGTATCCAGTCCATGGATCATCCATTACTTGTGGGATATTCTCCTTCCCAACAGGAAGTTGCAAGATGATCACCCACAGCAGTGCTGCTATATAGCTCCTCCCCTAACTGCCACTACCAGTCATTCGACCGAAAACAAGCAGAGAAAGGAGAAACCATAGGGTGCAGTGGTGACTGTAGTTTAAATTTAAAAATAATCTGCCTTAAAATGACAGGGCGGGCCGTGGACTGGATACACCACAAGAGAAATAAATTTATCAGGTAAGCATAAATTATGTTTTCTCTTGTTAAGTGTATCCAGTCCACGGATCATCCATTACTTGTGGGATACCAATACCAAAGCTAAAGTACACGGATGAAGGGAGGGACAAGGCAGGTACTTAAACTGAAGGGACCACTGCCTGCAAAACCTTTCTCCCAAAAATAGCCTCCGAAGAAGCAAAAGTATCAAATTTGTAGAATTTTGAAAAAGCATGAAGCG
Organism: Bombina bombina; assembly: GCF_027579735.1. NCBI lineage: Eukaryota > Metazoa > Chordata > Amphibia > Anura > Bombinatoridae > Bombina > Bombina bombina. The sequence continues at coordinate 38,797,212 of NC_069502.1, forward strand.
AAGACCAAGTCACCGCCTTGCAAATCTGTTCAACAGAAGCCTCATTTTTAAAGGCCCATGTGGAAGCCACAGCTCTAATAGAATGAGCTGTAATCCTTTCTGGAGGCTGCTGGCCAGCAGTCTCATAGGCTAAACGGATTATGCTTCTTAGCCAAAAAGAAAGAGAGGTTGCCGAAGCCTTTTGACTTCTCCTCTGTCCAGAGTAGACAACAAACAAAGCAGATGTTTGACGAAAATCTTTAGTAACTTTAAAGCACGAACCACGTCCAGATTGTGTAATAGACGTTCCTTCTTTGAAGAAGGATTAGGACACAACGATGGAACAACAATCTCTTGATTGATATTCTTATTAGATACCACCTTAGGTAAAAACCCAGGTTTGGTACGCAGGACTACCTTATCCGCATGGAAGATCAGATAAGGAGAATCACATTGTAAAGCAGATAACTCGGAGACTCTACGAGCCGAGGAAATAGCTACTAAAAAAAGAACTTTCCAAGATAAAAGTTTGATATCTATGGAATGAAGAGGTCCAAAAGGAACTCCTTGAAGAACCTTCAGAACCAGAGTTAAGCTCCATGGCGGAGCAACAGGTTTAAACACAGGCTTGATTCTAACTAAAGCCTGACAAAATGCCTGAACGTCTGGAACATCTGCCAGACGCTTGTGCAAAAGAATAGACTGGGCAGAAATCTGTCCCTTTAAAGAACTAGCTGACAATCCTTTTTCCAAACCTTCTTGGAGAAAGGATAATATCCTGGGAATCCTGACTTTACTCCATGAGTAACCCTTGGATTCACACCAATAAAGATATTTACGCCATATCTTATGGTAAATTTTCCTGGTGACAGGCTTTCGTGCCTGTATTAAGGTATCAATGACTGACTTGGAAAAGCCACGCTTTGATAAAATCAAGCGTTCAATCTCCAGGCCGTCAGTCTCAGAGAAATTAGATTTGGATGATTGAAAGGACCTTGTAGTAGAAGGTCTTGTCTTAACGGCAGAGTCCAAGGTGGAAAGGATGATATGTCCACTATATCTGCATACCAGGTCCTGCGTGGCCACGCAGGCGCTATCAAGATCACCGATGCTCTCTCCTGCTTGATCTTGGCAATCAGACGAGGGAGCAGAGGAAACGGTGGAAACACATAAGCCAGGTTGAAAGACCAGGGTGCTGCTAGAGCATCTATCAGCGTCACCTTGGGATCCCTGGGCCTGGATCCGTAACAAGGAAGTTTGGCGTTCTGGCGAGACGCTATGAGATCCAGTTCTGGTTTGCCCCAACGATGAATCAATTGTGCAAACACCTCCAGATGGAGTTCCCACTCCCCCGGATGAAAAATCTGACGACTTAGAAATTCTGCCTCCCAGTTCTCTACACCTGGGATATGGATAGCTGATAGGTGGCAAGAGTGAATCTCCGCCCAGCGAATTATCTTTGAGACTTCTAACATCGCTACGGAACTCCTCGTTCCCCCTTGATGGTTGATGTAAGCCACAGTCCTGATGTTGTCCGACTGAAATCTGATGAACCTCAGAGTTGCTAACTGAGGCCAAGCCTGAAGAGCATTGAATATCGCTCTCAGTTCCAGAATATTTATTGGAAGGAGTGACTCCTCCTAAGTCCACGATCCCTGAGCCTTCAGGGAGTTCCAGACTGCACCCCAACCTAGAAGGCTGGCATCTGTCGTTACAATTGTCCAATCTGGCATGCGAAAGGTCATACCTTTGGACAGATGGACCAGAGATAACCACCAGAGAAGAGACTCCCTGGTCTCTTGATCCAGATTTAGTAGAGGGGACAAATCTGTGTAATCCCCATTCCACTAATTGAGCATGCAGAGTTGCAGCGGTCTGAGATGTAGGCATGCAAACGGTACTATGTCCATTGCCGCTACCATTAAGCCGATTACTTCCATGCACTGAGCCACCGAAGGGCGAGGAATGGAATAAAGAACACGGCAGGAATTTAGAAGTTTTGATAACCTGGACTCCGTCAGGTAAATTTTCATTTCTACAGAATCTATCAGAGTCCCTAGGAAGGAAACTCTTGTGAGGGGGGATAGAGAACTCTTTTCCTCGTTCACCTTCCACCCATGTGACCTCAGAAATGCCAACACTATGTCCGTTTGAGACTTGGCAATTTGGAAGTTTGACGCCTGAATCAGGATGTCGTCTAAATAAGGGGCCACTGCTATGCCCCGCGGCCTTACAACCGCCAGAAGCGACCCCAGAACCTTCGTAAAAATTCTTGGGGCTGTAGCTAACCCAAAGGGATGAGCTACAAACCTGATAATGCCTGTCTAGGAAGGCAAACCTGAGAAACCGATGATGATCTTTGTGTATCGGAATGTGAAGATAAGCATCCTTTAAATCCACTGTAGTCATGTATTGACCCTCCTGGATCATAGGTAGGATGGTACGAATAGTCTCCATCTTGAATGATGGAACTCTGAAGAATTTGTTTAAGATCTTTAGATCCAAAATTGGTCTGAAGGTTCCCTCTTTTTTGGGAACCACAAACATATTTGAGTAAAATCCCTGTCCCTGTTCCTCCTTTGGAACTGGATGGATCACTCACATAACTAGGAGGTCTTGTACACAGTGTAAGAATGCCTCTCTCTTTATCTGGTTTGCAGATAATTGTAAAAGGTGAAATCTCCCTTTTGGGGGGGAAGCCTTGAAGTCCAGAAGATATCCCTGGGATATAATTTCCAACGCCCAGGGATCCTGGACATCTCTTGCCCACGCCTGGGCGAAGAGCGAAAGTCTGCCCCCTACTAGATCCATTACCGGATAGGGGGCCGTTCCTTCATGCTGCCTTAGAGGCAGCAGCAGGCTTTTTGGCCTGTTTACCTTTGTTCCAGGTCTGGTTAGGTCTCCAGACCGTCTTGGACTGAGCAAAAGTTCCCTCTTGTTTTGCATTAGAGGAAGTTGATGCCGCACTTGCCTTGAAGTTTTGAAAGGCACGAAAATTAGACTGTTTGGCCCTTGATTTGGACCTATCCTGAGGAAGGGCATGACATTTTCCTCCAGTGATATCAGCAATAATCTCCTTCAAACCAGGCTCGAATAGGGTCTGCCCCTTGAAGGGAATGTTAAGCAGCTTAGACTTTGAAGTAACGTCAGCTGACCATGATTTAAGCCATAGCGCTCTGCGTGCCTGGATAGCAAAACCAGAATTCTTAGCCGTTAGTTTAGTCAAATGAACAATGGCATCAGAAACAAAAGAATTGGCTAGCTTAAGTGCTCTAAGCTTGTCAAGTATGTCATCCAATGGAGTCGCTACCTGTAAAGCCTCTTCCAGAGACTCAAACCAGAACGCTGCAGCAGTAGTGACAGGAGCAATGCATGCGAGGGGCTGTAGGATAAAACCTTGTTGAATAAACATTTTCTTAAGGTAACCCTCTAACTTTTTATCCATTGGATCTAAGAAAGCACAACTGTCCTCGACAGGGATAGTAGTACGCTTTGCTAGAGTAGAAACTGCTCCCTCCACCTTAGGAACTGTCTGCCATAAGTCCCATGTGGTGGCGTCTATTGGAAACATTTTTCTAAAAATAGGAGGGGGAGAGAATGGCACACCTGGTCTATCCCATTCCTTAGTAATAATTTCTGTAAACCTTTTAGGTATTGGAAAAACATCAGTGCACACCGGCACTGCATAGTATTTATCCAGTCTACACAATTTCTCTGGCACTGCAATTGTATCACAGTCATTCAGAGCAGCTAAAACCTCCCTGAGTAACACGCGGAGGTGTTCAAGCTTAAATTTAAATGTAGAGATATTAGAATCAGGTTTCATCTTCCCTGAGTCAGAAACATCACCCACAGAAAGAAGCTCTCCTTCTTCAGCTTCTGGATATTTTGAGGCAGTAGCAGACATAGCTCTTAAAGCGTCAGTATGCTCTGTATTTCGTCTAACTCCAGAGCTATCTCGCTTTCCTCTAAATTCAGGTAGTCTGGCTAATATCGCTGACAGTGTATTATCCATGACTGCCGCCATGTCTTGTAAAGTAAACGCTATGGGCGCCCTATATGTACTTGGCGCCATTTGAGCGTGAGTCCCTTGAGCGGGAGTCAAAGGATCTGACACGTGGGGAGAGTTAGTTGGCATAACTTCCCCCTCGTCAGATTCCTATGGTGATAAATTTTTTAAAGACAGAATATGATCTTTAATGTTTAAAGTGAAATCAGTACATTTGGTACACATTCTAAGAGGGGGTTCCACCATGGCTTTTAAACATAATGAACAAGGAGTTTCCTCTATGTCAGACATGTTTGTACAGACTAGCAATGAGACTAGCAAGCTTGGAAAACACTTTAAATCAAGTTAACAAGCAAATATAAGAAACGGTACTGTGCCTTTAAGAGAAACAAGTTTTGTCAGAATTTGAAAAACAGTGAAAAAAGGCAGTAAATCAAACAAATTTTTACAATGTGTATAATAAGCTAACAGAGCATTGCACCCACTTGCAAATGGATGATTAACCCCTTAGTTCAAAAAACGGATCAAAAAAACGATAGACATTTTTTAACAGTCACACCAAACTGCCACAGCCTTGCTGTGGGCCTACCTTCCCCAACAAACGATTTTGGAAAGCCTAAGAGCCCTTTAGAGATGTCCTATAGCATTCAGGGGACTC